>NC_090052.1:1534616-1552116 GCF_038355195.1 Osmerus mordax | reverse complement strand
TATTGCTTGGAGAGACTGTCCCGTCTAATTATTCCACTTGCTTGTTTCTCAACTCTAAAGTCTCATTACAAACTTTATGTTTTTGTTTAAGCCAGGTATCAACTAGCAAAGTGGAATTTATAAACAAAATAGGCTATGAAAAAGCCGAACTACGTTACAGATTCTATGAAGAAAAGACAATCGCAAACTCGCACTTGACGGCGTCCCTTTTAATGTAGGTCCATGAAATACAGTTTGTTTATGTAGCCAATGACCGTTTCAACGACCTGCCTATTGGGTCTGTCTTGGTGCCGTGGGAGGAGACTTCACCAAATTGACGCTGTCACTGGGTCCGTTGCCTAACGCATTCCAACCGGCGTTAACGCGAATCCTCGACCACTGGATTTGGGAAAGTTTACGCTCAGATAACTGCGCGCAAAAACGGTTCTGATATCGTCAATTATTTGGCCAAGGTAACCATTCGTTTTTTTACCTTTTCTCCCTGAAGCTGCATGACGTTACCATATATTTGTGTAGTTTTGCAGGCAATGACTGTTTGACTGGTCAAGCAAAGAAAGACCAGCAACAGTGTAATTATTTAAAGGGTAGTGATCCAGTATATTGCGTGTCTTGCTTCGACGAAACACGTTAGTGTTCTGTAGATTGTTTATGCTACTTAAATGTCGCTATCGTTTTTTGGCATCATGAATACTCAGCCTTACTTGACATTCCACTGGATTGCAAAAGACGAGTGGTTCATTCTTACCAGATGTGGAAACTAATGCGTTTATCGTGTGCTGTGAATAATTGTTAACAGCAGTTGTATCACACTATCAACAATATCGCTTTATCCATGGCACGACATTATTGTCCACGGCGAATGTGAAGCGGTCCTATAGGCTAGCCTTCATGAAAGTGTCTGAGCCACGAGAAACTTGAAACGTTTTAAATAATGCATGAATTTCCATAAACGCACGCACAAGACAACGGGAGATGGCCTGTTAATGTATGTTCATTTTAATTAATTAAATATATTTTGCCTTGCACACCCATTTCTGGACTATACTGCGCCAGTGCTATATGATATGATCTATATGTTCCGAAAACGCCTGAACAAAGCCATAGTTTTGGTGTTATTATTGATAGACGAAGTTGTGTTGGATTCACATTCATGTGTTCAAATCTGTGCTTGAGTTCTAGAAGTGCCACACCTATATGAAATGTTCATACACACCGGACTGGTGTCGTGCATCGCGTTTTCCAATTTTATGTGTGAGTAAGGACTGGATCAATGTTGAACTTTCTGCGTCGCAGCGCATCGGTTTATAGATTGGGGGGTTGGATTTCGGTCAGGAACAGGAGGCTGTCGGGTGATAAGTTAAAGCAGTTGTGTGTCAACCCTTGTCAAATAAGTTACCGTTGCACCCAAAACACAGGGCACATTCAGATGTTAATTAAACCCTTTCTAAAAAGTAATTTTTCATTTTCTTGCTCAAATAGTGCGCAGACGTATTTTCCTTCTCTTTTTATCTGTAACACAGACTGTTGCCTTCGAAGATCAAGCTTCACTACCAGACGAGAGGAAAATTCATTAGACTCTGTTCTGAACCCTCTTGCATCTCATAATTACCAGTTGATTCTAAGTAGCTTGTTATTGGCTACACCTACTGTTTTTCTTGTGGGTGATGGAGTCAGATAGCCTTCCTGGCTCCCCAGGCAGGTGAAGTTTTCCTCAGAGTGATCCAGGTTATCAGGAATCTAGTAACTTAACCTCCACCAGGCCTTGGCTTTGGTACAGCCCACATCTTAGTCACGATCTCAACCATGGGTGGTTGGGCCCTGTGCCAAGGTCTGGTAGTCAGAGACACCAGTGGTGTTCAGCATTGGGTGTGTATGTTTGTGTGTATGCTGTGGCGAAAATCTGCTATCAATTTTGGGGAGGACAATTATATGACATTTTCTCGAGCAATTCTTGAGGGGGACACCAAAATTACTGCTGTAACACATAGCCTACATTGTAATATAAATGTATATTATTAATATGATTTCAATTTCCTTATGTTTACAGTGATTTATTTTGGGGGGACAAATCATATTTTCCCCAGGATGGGGGGGTCGTGTCCCCCTTGTCCCCCCCGGGATTTCTGCCTATGTGTGTTTGTGTGAGAGAGTGTGTGTGCTGTTCAGTCCCTCTAATCCAGTCTATTTTCTCCATTCCTCTCTCCTTCCACCTCTCCCTCCACCTCTCCCTCCTCTCTCCCTCCATCTCTCCCTCCATCTCTCCCTCCTCTCTCCCTCCTCTCTCCCTCCATCTCTCCCTCCTCTCTCCCTCCATCTCTCCCTCCTCTCTCCCTCCTCTCTCCCAGCCTCCCTCAGTCCCCTCCCCTGTAGCAGACCACTTACACAATCCCTAAGTAAATATGAAGTGTGATGTGACGTTTTTGCAGTCCAGTCTGTCTCAGTAGGAGACAACGAACCAGGTTTCATCTTGTCCCTGAGTCCCCATCGTCACAACTCCAAGCTAGCTCTGAAGTCAGGATGCAGCCAAGGGGTCAAGGCTGAGATGACCAGAACGAGCCGCCCTCCTGCTGGAGGACAAGCACTCTCTCAAGCTCTCTAACAAGACAGTCCATGTGAGCACAGCTGATGTGTGTGTGTGTGTGTGTGTGTGTGTGTGTGTGTGTGTGTGTGTGTGTTGTGAGCGTGTGTATTGTGAGAGTGTGTGTTATGAGAGTGTGCGTGCTGGTGTGTGAGAGAGTGTGCTTTTATGTGTGTGAGTGTGTGTGTGTGTGTGTGTGTGTCAGACTTCTCTGAAACGGTCCCAGGGGGATTGTTGGGTCTAAGTAGCTTTAGCTTTGAAGCAGCTGAACATCAGCTGCATACTAATGATCGGGGGCGCTTGTTTCGTCTCACAGGGTGACGAGTCTGAAACCGCACACCTCCAGGAACCTGAGCGGAATTAAATGTCACTGAGGTGGTCAGTCCTGATCTAAACACCCACCTGACTGCGTTAGCCTGTGGAGCTAAAGCTCAGACTGGGAGCCACGCACAAAATGGTTGGTTGTAGTATATCCAGGCCTGGGATTGCCTCACCTACGTGGAGGCAGGTTTGGTAGAGGCAGGCTCAGTGGAGGCAGGCTCAGTGGAGGCAGGCTCAGTAGAGGCAGGCTCAGTAGAGGCAGGCTCAGTAGAGGCAGGCTCAGTAGAGGCAGGCTCAGTAGAGGAGGCTTAGTAGCTCCAGCAGATGGAGGTGTGCTCCTTCCTGTCACCCTGATCAGTAACTCCACGCTCGGAGAGGCCAGCTCTCCTTCGTCCGTTGCCATGGCAAATCTCAGCAGGTTCTTGCGGCAGGTGTGAGTGTGTCATTGGCTGAAATTGGCTTGCTAATAAACACTTAGCTGTGAGACCGCTCCTCTGACCCTGAACACACACGAGTGTGGGTGTACCAGCACAGGCCTGTGGGTGTACCAGCACACACACGCGTGTGGGTGTACCAGCACACACACGCGTGTGGGTGTACCAGCACAGGCGTGTGGGTGTACCAGCACAGGCGTGTGTGTGTACCAGCACAGGCGTGTGTGTGTACCAGCACAGGCATGTGTACGCCTGGCAGACTTGCAGAGGTGGACGCCATCCTAAAGGCTCTTCCTAGGGAAACCCTCTGCTCATCACCCTGCTCTCTCCCTCTCTGTCTCTGTCTCTCTCTCTCCCTCTCTGTCTCTCTCTCTCTCTCCCTCAGTCACTCACTCTCTCTCTCACTCACACACACACCTTCCCGAAGCATTGCTGCAGTCACTCCAGACTCCCCCCTCCCCACCTCTCCCAGACTCCCCCTCCCCACCTCTCCCAGACTCCCCCCTCCCCACCTCTCCCAGACTCCCCCTCCCCACCTCTCCCAGACTCCCCCCTCCCCACCTCTCCCAGACTCCCCCCTCCCCACCTCTCCCAGACTCCCCCCTCCCCACCTCTCCCAGACTCCCCCCTCCTCACCTCTCCCAGACTCCCCCTCCCCACCTCTCCCAGACTCCCCCCTCCCCACCTCTCCCAGACTCCCCCCTCCTCACCTCTCCCAGACTCCCAGCTCTCTGACTCACCCTGAGTGTGGTAGTTAGCTCGCGGGCGTCGTAGCTTTAACCGTGAGTGACGGATGCACGTTATTGTCGGATTAAGAATCCCCTTTCCTCCCCTCTTATCTTCTCCCTCCTCTCCTGTCCCCTTTCCTGCTCCTCTCTCTCCTCTCTCCTGTCCCTCCTCTCCTGTCCCCTTTCCTGCTCCTCTCTCTCCTCTCTCCTGTCCCTCCTCTCCTCGTCTCTTATATCCCTCTCTCTTCTGCTCCTACCTTCTCTGTCCTCTGACTGGCGTAGACATGCTGTTGGAAGGCACAGCGCTCTGCAGAGAGGTTTTGACCCCTCTCACCCACCCTCTCTGTACCTGACCTGCCCATCTGAACTGCAGCGCCTGGGTTGGTGTGATGAGCCTGTGAGCACCTTCAGTCATGTCATCTACGTCAGGCAGGATAACAATCCATCTGAAGGGAAATGGAAAAAAAACGTTTGTATTATTCAGTTTTCACTTGGATGATTACCGTCAACAATTTGTTTCTAAAAATGACCCCACGCCACTGCCACAGAGACCGTTTGGTCGAGATCGAACATTTCCAGCCTGGCACAGGTTTTCTAAGGAATTAGATCAGAGCTGAAGAGCTTAGCTCAGCTTCTCTCTCAAGTGTTAAAGGAAAATACACTCTTTACTCTTTCAGAGAGCTTCTGTTGCCTGCCAGACCTGTCTCTGTCTGTCTGTTTCTCTGCCAGCCTGTTTGTCTGCCTGGTTCTGGGATGGGCACAAGGCAGACGTGGTCTCCCTCCTCAGCAGCAGCACCTTCTCTTCATCATTCCTTCTTTCACTCTATCTCCTTCACATTGGCTCACCGTTCCAATCGCTCTCCCTCCCTTTTTTACTCTCTCTCTCTCTCTCTCTCTCTCTCTCTCTCTCTCTCTCTCTCTGTCTCTCTGTCTCTCTCTCTCTCTCTCTCTCTCTCTCTCTCTCTCTCCCTCTCTCCCTCCCTCCCTCCTTCCTGCTGTGTGTTTGCTGCCAGTCAAGGTGTTAGGAGAGGGATGACAGACTTTGCTTATAAAAGTAAAACCTCCAGGCCAATTGGGTTTGTGTGTGTACATGGGTGTAGGTGTGTGTGTGTGTGTGTGTGTGTGTGTGTGTGTGTGTGTGTGGGTGTGTGTGTGTGTGGGTGTGTGTGTGTGTGTGTGTGTGTGTGTGTGTGTGTGTGTGTGTGTGTGTGTGTGTGTGTGTGTGTGTGTGTGTGTGTGTGTGTGTGTGTGTGTGTGCATGCTCAGATGTGGTCCAGAGCTGACTGTGTAAGACTTGTGCTGTCAGAAGCAGGTATAATATCTATGTGCTTATGTAACGCTTCATTATTATACAGTCTGTCAGGCTGGTGTATGTCTTCCCTTCAGACCAACAGTCTAGCTTTGGCTATCTACACACACACAACACACACACACACACACACACACTATAAACACACTACACACAACCCTTCCTGGCTGTCCCCCAAATGTGTTCTTCATGTTCCCAGCAGTACTGGGGTGAGGTTAGAGCAGGGTGTTCTGAACACCATCTTGCCCTCAGGCGCTCCGCGCCTGCTCTGGCCTACTTCTGAACACTGTGTGGGTCTGTATTATTTCCCCCCCGAACGATTTAGACGTTCTTCTTCCTCCTCTTCGACTGCAACCCGGCACCGGTTTGGTACTAATCTACCAGATCTACCAAGTGGGCTCTCTACACACTGGCCTTGATGTGGGGAGGAATACACAGGAGTTGGCCCAGTGTTGGACAGGACAGGACAGGCTGATGGACGTATGGACAGGACAGGCTGATGGACGTATGGACAGGACAGGCTGATGGACAGGACAGGATGTATGGACAGGACAGGACAGGACGTATGGACAGGACAGGACAGGATGTATGGACAGGACAGGCTGATGGACGTATGGACAGGACAGGACAGGACAGGATGTATGGACAGGACAGGACAGGATGTATGGACAGGACAGGATGTATGGACATGACAGGACGTATGGACAGGACGTATGGACAGGACAGGACGTATGGACAGGACAGGACAGGATGTAGGGACAGGACAGGACAGGATGTATGGACAGGACAGGACAGGATGTATGGACGTGACAAGGAATTGTTTCTTTTTCTGTGTGTTATCGGTGACATCTATTCTTCTGACTGTCCTGTGCTCACTTTATTCACTTATCGGATTTCTTGCTTATAATATTTTAGTAACCATATTTTCCCATCCTTCACCTCCTCTGCGTATTGATCTGTCTCTCACAGACGACTTCATTTCCTGATATTACAGAGGACTAGGAGCAGGTGAACTGGCTCGTTGCGTTAGTAGGCTTTTTAATGACAGGAACAAAGTAAATTGTCCTCCATAGAAAGAATTCATTTGAACTGAAGGAAATGAGAATTGACTCATCGGAACAGCCTTCCGAACCGTTGAACGATGCTTTTCTATTAACAAGAAGATCTTTTGGCGGCACCTCGGTAGCTTAGTGGATGTAGGTTGAGGCTGCGCTTCAGACGCCTTGGTTCGAATCCGGCCTGGGCCCTTTGCTGCATGTCTCCCCCCCTCTCTCTCTCTCTCTCTATCTCTCTGTATGTCTCTCTCTCTCTCTCCTGCCCTTCACCTTTCCTGTCATGCTTTACATTTACATTTAGTCATTTAGCAGACGCTCTTATCCAGAGCGACCTACATTAAGTACAGGGACATTCCCCCCGAGGCAAGTAGGGTGAAGTGCCTTGCCCAAGGACACAACGTCATTTGGCACGGCCGGGAATCGAACTGGCAACCTTCAGATTACTAGCCCGCTTCCCTAACCGCTCAGCCACCTGACTACCCTTTACTTACAAACTATCCAATAAAGCATGAAAAATGACCCATGTGGCTCTTCTGAACTGGGGGTACTTCCTGTAAGAAATGTACTTCCTGTACAAAGTGTACTTCCTGTACAAAGTGTACTTCCTGTACTAGGTGTGCTGCAACCTGCCATCTGCTATGCCCACGCCGTCTGCCAGGGGCCTGATCCACCTTCATGTCCCTGTATGTCCTAGTCAGGCCTCCGTAGATCCTGCAGCAGGCCAGGGAAGGAAGCCTGCTGGATACTTCCCTCTCCTGTCTTCTCTCTTTACGTTCTCTCTCCTGCTCTCTCCTCCTCCACAGTCTGATCTCCTTCAGGGGCATGGCCCTGCTTTCTCCCCTGCCAAGCTACACATAGACTTACACACACACACACAAACTCTGCAGTGCACTGCGTTTGGGAGGTGCCCCAGTGGAACGATTATTTTCCCAGGGGGCCGAGGGACCGGTGAGAGAGCTCTGGTTGTCAGATGGCCCTCGATGCTGACAGTATGCACCAACCCGTAAGACGCAAGGTGTGTTTGTAAGTTGACGTTTCTCTTTCTGCACATGCACACACGCGCAGACACACACACACACACTGACAGGCATACTGGAAAAATAACACCGGTTTTTGAGTCAAGGTCTTATTTAAATGACCCCATCACATGCTGGGCCTGTCTACAGGTACCTCATGCTGTGTGTGTGTGTGTGTGTATGTGTGTGTGTGTGTGTTTGTCTCAGCTCATAGCTGGCTCCAGTCCAATCTCTCAGACAGGTTTACAAGGTGTGTGTGTGTGTGTGTGCAAGGGGGCTGTGTGTGTTTATCTGGGACTTCTGAAGGGAAGAGTGACGCTCAGTTGGCCCCGATGCCAACCCTAGAGACACTGTCTCTCACACACACACACACACACACACACTTACACACACACACACACTTACACACTTACACACAAGCAGTTTTATCTGCATCTGACAGTCGATTCCTCTGTGTTCCTGCTTTCCTGTCTTCTGAACAACTCCCACATGATCTTAGGAGAGAGGAGGACTGGAGGGAGGGAGGAGGGGAGGGGAGGAGACAGATATATATGTGGACAGATAAGCGCGGGAGGAGGCTTGAAAAGGGAGAGAGATGAGAGGATGAGTTAGGGACGAGTGGAGGGGATGAGAGGAGGGGACGAGGCCAGTCGCTTCGACGAGGACACGAACGAGACACAGTGGGATTGTGATGTGTGGTGGAAAACTGCGCTTGGATTCAATATATTAGTTGGTAGGAATATCTACTGGTGTGTGTGTGTGTGTGTGTATGCATGCGTGCGTGCAAACATGTAATTGTGTGGAAGTGCATGGAGACAGCTCGGCCCAGTGATCCAGTCGATGGCTCGATGTGGCTGGAGGAGTATTGATAGGCTTGTCCTCTCCAATCATCCTCAGCATCTCTCCTTCAGCTTCCTTCTTCTCCTCTCCTACTTCTCCTTCTCCTCTCCTACTTCTCCTCTTCTTCTTCTCCTCTCCTACTTATCCTCTTCACTCCTCTCCTCTCTCTCCCCCCCTCTCCTCCCTGTCCTCTCTTTTTGCACCAGACACAATGTTTCCTCTGTAGAGGTTGTCCTGGTCTGACTGTATTTCCTTTACAGTTCAGAAGTTCATTAGTTGTTGCCTTTACTGTGGCTGTAAGTCATTGTGGTTTCACGTGTTTGTGTCTCCTCTAATGAGGTCAGCCTTACCCTCTGAACTCCCTCACCTCCTCTACGTCATCCTCTGGCATTCACTCTGTCTCCCGCTCTATCTACCTTTTTTGTTTAGTTGGTAAGGTTTGTTTGTAAATGTAAAATTGATATAGAATGGGTTTTGTTTGAATATGAATAAAGGAAAAACTGACTGGTGTGGGGAAACTGTTGGTTAGCTGGCAGTTTTGACGGCCCGATAAAGGTATCTTTAAAGTCATAGTATCTCTCCCTCTCTCTCTCTCTCTCTCTCTCTCTCTCTCTCTCTCTCTCTCTCTTTCTCTCTCTCTTTCTCTCTCCCTCTCTCCCTCTTTCTCTCTCTCACTCTGCCAGTAGCCTTGTTGTAATTGCTGGTAGAGCCTGCAGTGTTGGCATGGTGTTCACACTTTGCAGTGGCAGCATAATGTCCATCCCGTCGGGAACCAGCATCTCCGTGACAACAGCACCCGAAGACAGAACACTGTACCCGCCTCTCTGACGCTCCTCTTAGTAGTATCTCCTTTCCTGTCCGGACCAGGGCAGCAGACGTCTCCTCTGCTGCAGGTGATGTCGGGGTTTCTCAGACCGGCTCCTGGTGGGGAATGGGGCTGCATCCCTGGGAAATACTTTCCGCTGCCGGAGAGCGCAGATTTATCGATTTGAAAAACGTGGATAAATGTTTCCTGTAAACATGGGCTCAGCACCCTCCCCCCTCCCCTCACCCCCCCCCACCCCCCCCCCTAGAGCGGGGTCGTTTATGCGCTTGGCTGATTTATTTAACTCTCAGCGTGTAATCGCTTCAAATTTGCCCCGCTCTCTGGGAACCCTTTTTTTTCCCCCTCACTTTTTAAACTTCTCAATCGGCAGATCCAGATCTCTTCATCTGTCTCTCTCTCTGTCTCTCTCTCTTTGTCTCTCTCCTCCGTCTCTCTCTCTCTCCCTTTCTATCTCTCCATCTTTCTCTCTCCACCTCTCTCTCTTTCTCTCCATATCTCTCTGAGCCAGTTTGGAACCCCGTCTCCTTGTTGCCAGCCGAGACTGAGCCCAGTCCTGATGGGTTCTTATCTGTTGATCTGTACCTCCGGGACAGGAGGAGAGGGGGGGGGAGGAAGACGGGAGAGGGGGGGGAGCTAACACATCAATGGAGGCTCTGGAGGGGGCAGAGAGAGGGGCCCTGGAGCCCCAGAGCTGGCTGCTGTGATGAAGGGCCAGGGCCTAATCGGCTCTGAGCGTGGAGGAGAGAGGCAGCGACAGAGAGGACGTTATCTACAGGGGGAACGTTGGTCCCTGAACACTGCACCAAAGCTGCATGGAGCTGCCCTGGGGACAAGGGAGCGAGGGGCGCGAGGGAGGGGGGGGAGGGAGGGAGCGAGGGAGGGAGGGGTGAAGGGAGGGAGGGAGGGAGGGAGCGAGGGGTGGAGGGAGGGAGGGGAGGGAGGGAGGGAGGGAGGGAGGGAGGGAGGGAGGGAGGGAGGGAGGGAGGGGTGGAGGGAGGGAGGGGGGGGTGGAGGGAGGGAGGGAGGGAGGGCGCGAGGGAGGGAGGGAGGGGGGGGAGTGTTGTTAGTTCCTGGTTCTGGAGGTCTGCACCACCACAGAGCACAGGCCTGCGTTCCTGCTCGCTTAGCCGGGCTCTGGGGTGACGGTTGACATGCAGAAACACACACACACATGCAGACACACACACATGCAGAAACACACACACATGTCTGTGTGCGCACACAGATGCTGAAACAAAGACTTGAGTGACATTGGACAGACAGCTATTACACCCAGTCAGCGAACTCCCTGCCAGGATCTAATGACTCAGTCTGTTTATGTGCTGTGTGGGAGTCCAGATAGACAGAGAGAGAGAGAGAGAGAGAGGGAGAGAGAGGGAGGAGGGAGGAGGGAGAGAGAGAGAGAGAGAGAGAGAGAGAGAGAGAGAGAGAGAGAGAGAGAGAGAGAGAGAGAGAGAGAGAGAGAGAGGAATGTGTTTGTGGGGGTAGCTACTCCCTCTCTCCTTCTGTGTTTAATTAACATCCTACTGAGGGACAGGGGACACACACTCACTTACTCACACACACTCACTAACACACACTCACTTACTCACACACACTCACTAACACACACACACACCCCTTTTGCTCACACACAGACACGTTTTCCCCCAAACACACACACACACTCTCACACATAATCACACATAGTTGTGCATACTGTCTCTCGAACACACACACACACTCAGTCTGTCACAAATAACCACACATAGTTGTGTATGCTGTCAAACACACACACACACACACACACACAGAGTGTGCAGAGGTTGGGAACATTCCCGAGCCCAGCACACGCTGCAGTGGTGCCTGATCAGGTGACTGTGACAGGAACAGCATGTCTGGACTTCCACCAGAGCTGGTCTGGAGCAAGTTAGCTCCCACCACAACATGTCTGCTTTGGAGGGACTGGGTCTCCATTTGATGTCATAACTTCAAACACCAATCATATCCTCTCCTGCCACATCATCCAGTTAGAAAACGATTTGACTTAAAGGCTTGTTAGGTGGAACAGAATGGCCCAGTGTTTTGTTGCTAGGTAGGAGGCGCGGTGGTCACATGGTTTGTGGTGATGTGCCGGGACAGTCGGTTGGAAACATCTGGATGCTGTGTGGTTGTGTTCCAGTGGGTCTGAATGATGTGTGGTTGTGTTCCAGTGGGTCTGGATGCTGTGTGGTTGTGTTCCAGTGGGTCTGGATGCTGTGTGGTTGTGTTCCAGTGGGTCTGGATGCTGTGTGGTTGTGTTCCAGTGGGTCTGGATGCTGTGTGGTTGTGTTCCAGTGGGTCTGGATGCTGTGTGGTTGTGTTCCAGTGGGTCTGGATGCTGCGTGGTTGTGTTCCAGTGGGTCTGGATGATGTGTGGTTGTGTTCCAGTGGGTCTGGATGCTGTGTGGTTGTGTTCCAGTGGGTTTGGATGATGTGTGGTTGTGTTCCAGTGGGTCTGGATGATGTGTGGTTGTGTTCCAGTGGGTCTGGATGCTGTGTGGTTGTGTTCCAGTGGGTCTGGATGCTGTGTGGTTGTGTTCCAGTGGGTGTGGATGCTGTGTGGTTGTGTTCCAGTGGGTCTGGATGCTGTGTGGTTGTGTTCCAGTGGGTCTGGATGCTGTGTGGTTGTGTTCCAGTGGGTGTGGATGCTGTGTGGTTGTGTTCCAGTGGGTCTGGATGCTGTGTGGTTGTGTTCCAGTGGGTCTGGATGCTGTGTGGTTGTGTTCCAGTGGGTCTGGATGCTGTGTGGTTGTGTTCCAGTGGGTCTGGATGCATTTGATTTCATTCAGATGGTGTAAGACATCCTGATGTTCAAAACACTTCACTGCCTCATGCACGTGTGTGTGTGTGTGTGTGTGTGTGTGTGTGTGTGTGTGTGTGTAAGCTTGAAAAGGCCTGTACCAGAGAAACCACTTATCGGCCTCTTTGCTGGCTATGTGCCTGACTGTAGAGAAGACCTTCACCACTCTGCTGTAGCCGGGCTATTGAGCTGGTAAATCACACGGTGTCCATTACAACATGAGGGAATGGAGGTCCCGGAGAGACCCGCTGTACCGCATGTGGCCTTCCGCAACACCCGAGCACCTTTAGAATAGCTGTGCACTTTATTCAGCATAACATCGTCCACCTCTCTCTCTCTCTCTCCCTCCTCTCTCTCCTCGCCTCCCTGCTTCTCCCTCTCTCTCAGTATCTGCATGCAGTGCTGCCTGTAGGAAGTGTGTTAGGCAGATCCCAGATATGTGTGTGTGTTAACTGAGTGTGGTGATCCTGTAAAGCTCCCATGTACGGGCTGAGGGTTTGACAGTGTTGATTCAGGGCCAGGCGAGGCTTCCCCCACAGTTCCTGTATATCCTCTTTGTGATTCAGTTAGACATGGCTGCCTTCGCATTAACCTCCTCGTCCATCACCCTGCACACTTCCCTCCTCCCAGGCTCCCTCTTCCTCCCCCTATTCCTCCCCCTCTCATCCCCCTCTCCTCCCCCTCTCCCCCCCCCTCTCCTCCCCCTCTCCTCCCCTCGTCTTTTCCTCCCTTCATCCCCCCTGCTTCTCTCCTCTTCTGGTCTCCTGTGTGTCTCCCCTCCTGTGTGTCTCCCCTCCTGTGTGTCTCCCCTCCTGTGTGTCTCCCCTCCTGGTCTCCCCTCCTGGTCTCCCCCCTGGTTTCTTGTGTGTCTCCCCTCCTGGTCTCCCCTCCTGGTCTCCTGTGTGTCTCCCCTCCTGGTCTCCCCTCCTGGTCTCCCCTCCTGGTCTCCCCCCCTGGTCTCCTGTGTGTCTCCTCTAAGGGCCTCCCAGTGTCACTGTACTCCATCACACAGCTAACATAACACCATCCCATAGTAGTTCCCTCTTGTCATGACAGCGTTGTCATGGCACGGGCTGACAGTCAGATGCGATCGTGCCTTGCGGGGGGCGGTGATTACATGCTAGTCCACTCTCCCAGACACACCGAACTGAGCAAGTCCACACCGGAATCCTGGAGTTATTATTATTGACATCCGCAGGAGGTCTCTTCTTATCATCGCTCATCATCCTTTTATCGCTCATCATCCTATGTTCATCATCCCTCTTTCATCCTTTGTTCACCATCCCTCATTCTAGGGGTCGGTTTATTGGTATCGGTGGGAGTCAGGTGTCTGAGCGGTTAAAGAATCAGGCTAGTAATCAGAAGGTTGCTGGTTCGATCCCCGGCTCTGCCAATGACGTTGTGTCCTTGGGCAAGGCACTTCACCCTACTTGCCTCGGGGGGAATGTCCCTGTACTTACTGTAAGTCGCTCTGGATAAGAGCGTCTGCTAAATGACTAAATGTAAATGTGTATCGGTCATTTTCAAAACCGATTTGTCGATAATATATATTTCTTTTCTTTTTTAACTTTTTTAATTATTTGTTCATTTGTTTGTTGCTTGTTGTGGTTTAAATGTACTTCTTTAAGATTTACAGAAGGTTTACAGAATGCTGCTGGATGTTCCCTGCACTTTTTATGTTGTTGTTATTATTAATAATATTAATGTTGTTATCATTAACAGTTCTCAAAATTAAAGGTATGGTTAAAATAATTCTCTTTTTATTCTTAATTTTGACATTAATCTTCATTTTTACACTAGACAATATATCGGTTCAAAATATCGGTTATCGGTCTACTTAATCTGTAATAATCAGTATCGACATCGGTCCTGAAAAACGCATATCGGTCGACCCCTACCTCATTCTTCCTTTGTTCATCATCCCTCTTTCAGAGGAGATGAGGGGAGGGGAGAGGAGGGGAGAGGAGAGGAGAAGGGAGGAGGGGAGGGGAGAAGGGAGGAGGGGAGGGGGAGTGTGATGGTCTCCTAGCAGCCCCAGCAGACTGTCATGTCTCAGGCGGCACCACCTCTCCCCTTCTCTCTCTCCATCCCTCCCTCTCTCCATCCCTCCCCCTCTCTCTCCATCCCTCCCCATCTCTCTCCATCCCTCCCTCTCTCTCTCCATCCCTCCCCCTCTCTCTCCATCCCTCCCTCTCTCTCTCCATCCCTCCCTCTCTCTCTCCATCCCTCCCTCTCTCTCTCCATCCCTCCCCCTGTCTCTCTCTCCATCCCTCCCTCTCTCCAGCCCTCCCTCTCTCCATCCCTCCCCCTGTCTCTGTCTCCATCCCTCCCTCTCTCTCCATCCCTCCCCCTGTCTCTCTCTCCCTCCCTCTCTCCATCCCTCCCCCTCTCTCTCCATCCCTCCCCCCTGTCTCTCCATCCCTCGCCCCCCAGCTCAGCACCACTAATAGCTGAGGATTATCCAGACTGCAGATGAAAAGGCTTTCATTTCCCACTGAGGCATAAACGCATGTGTCTCTGTGTGTGTGTCTGTGTATGTGTGTGTGTGTCTGTGTATGTGTGTCTGTGTATGTGTGTGTGTGTCTGTGTATGTGTGTGTGTGTCTGTGTATGTGTGTCTGTGTGTCTGTGTGTGTGTGTGTGTGTGTATGTGTGTGTGTGAGAGAGAGAGAGAGAGAAAGAGAGAGAGAGAGAGAGAGAGAGAGAGAGAGAGAGGTAAAGAGAGAAATGTTGGAAGAAGCAATTGTATGGCAGTGTGATTCTTTCTGTGGAGGAGAATACAGCTAGGGCTTCTGTGTGTGTGAATGTCTCTGTGTGTCTCTGTGTGTGTCTGTGTGTGTCTGTGTGTGTCTGTGTGTGTGTGCAGGGCTTGGTCAGGGCTGTGTGTTGTGATCTAGCTGTTGTGAGCAGCAGCCAGCCTATTCTGCCAGCCTTCCCTCCTCACACCTCATTTCCCAGCAAGGCAGCGTCGACATCAAAGGCCCTCCTCACTCTCCAGCCCAGCCCCATTCGCCAGGATCCTGGCCTCCTAAATTTAGCTTCTAAGACCGACGACGAATTGACTCTTGCTGTCATTTTACGGAGGTGTTTTTGAAGTCAATGATAATAGGATTCCTCACTCTTTTAATTATCCTCCCTGTGAGGGTGTTTCTGCTCAGACGTTTCGCCTGTTTGATGTGAGAACGCGTCGCTCCCCTTCAAAGCCACGCGTCGCAAAATGTCTTCAAATTGAGCGAGAAGCCCTTCGGCTTCTTTGAAAGTTGCTGGAACGCGAGTAAAAAGCTCCTTTTCCTCTGCCTAAGTAGTCCACAGGGCCTGTTCTGAGTGACGGTCAGGACTCCATTAAGTCTCATGTGAACAAGGTTCTGGAGTTGTTATTAGGCTTCATTATAAAGTAGATCTTCCCGTCGCTGTCTTCAGACGTGACTGTGTTGCGGGTAGACTGGAGAATGTTCTGGATGGATGGAGCAGTGGCGTGTGATCGCTCTTCTGCGATCACAGCCGTTGTGTCAGACAGGAAGACTCGGTGGTAGGTAATCAACACTTTATTGACGTTACCATGACGATGGTCTCGGCCTAGCGGGTCTGCTGGCGCTGGCTTCCTGCCGCACCCAACGGAGACGCCGCGTCGACGCCTGCGCCTCGAGCCCCCAGCGGTCAGCGGTTCTCGAATCTCAACCCTGGTCTCCAGGCCCCCCCCTGTCCTGCATGTTCTAGATGTTTCCCTGCTCCAACACACACCCGATTCCAATGAACGGGTCGTTCTCTAGCTCTGCAGAAGCCTGGTGACGTTCATTAGAATCAGGTGTGTTGGAGGTTGAGAGCGGACGGGCTGGACTCCCTTGAGCGGCCTGCACTCTCTCTCTCTCGCCCTCTCGTCCTCTTGCCCTCTCTCTCTCTCTTTCTCTCTCTCGCTCCCCTTCACGTCCTCTCTCTCTCTCTCCCCCCCTCCTCCGTTGTGTTAGTGTTCTGGGTGAGGCCCGCCTCCACAGGCCAGGGTGGGGGGAGCGGTGGGAGTCTGGGACAGCTGTCGCCGTGTCTCCGAGCAGGAGACACATACACGCCTCGTCCTCGCCTCCTTTATCCTCCGCTCCTCGTCATTTTGTTTAGGGTGTCTTCAGAACACACTAATTGGGTGGTGAACGAGTTTGCGGACGCAAACACGAGCTGGTCCGCTCACTCGTGACAGACCCTGACTCGCTCGTCCTTCCAGTCGGATTGTCGCACGAGACAGATTTTTTTAATTTTTTAAGGATTCAAAACTGCGTGGCCAGACGTCTGAAAGTCATTTCCAACTGTCGGAAGACATCAGCGTCGACGCGGCCAGTGTCTCATGAGTCGCTGGGTGTGTTTGGTGAGGGATACGGAGAAGGCTGACGTCTGGGGGGGGGGGGGGGCTGGCCTCGGCCGCTCTCAGGGCATCAAGAGGGCTGACAGTCTGCCTGTCTGTCTGCTAAATCCCCCCCCCCCCTGCCTGTGTGCTAAGCTTGTAATCACCACATCCATCTTCAGAAGCACACTGCTTACATCATTTCTGCTAACGATCACTTGCCTTCCTGCAGTGATCAATCTTTATTGATTGATGCTAATTCATATCAGATAATCTCGCCGGCGGTTTGGACGGCTGCATGGAGACATTTACAGCTGCCGCGGAAACGTGTTTCGTCCTGAGAGATGGTTCTCTCCGTGAATGTCGTAAATGCTAAGTGGTTTAGATGGAGGCCGAGGGGGGGCTGTCCATGAGGCTGTGAGGGGAGAGGCTGTCCATGAGGCTGTGAGGGGAGAGGCTGTCCAGGAGGCTGTGAGGGGGGAGGCTGTCCATGAGGCTGTGAGGGGAGAGGCTGTCCATGAGCTGTGAGGGGGGAGGCTGTCCATGAGGCTGTGAGGGAGAGGCTGTCCATGAGGCTGTGAGGGGGGAGGCTGTCCATGAGGCTGTGACTGGGGGGGAGGCTGTCCATGAGGCTGTGAGGGGGGAGGCTGTCCATGAGGCTGTGAGGGGAGAGGCTGTCCATGAGGCTGTGAGGGGAGAGGCTGTCCATGAGGCTGTGACTGGGGGGAGGCTGTCCATGAGGCTGTGAGGGAGAGGCTGTCCATGAGGCTGTGAGGGGAGAGGCTGTCCATGAGGCCTGTGAGGGGGGAGGCTGTCCATGAGGCTGTGAGGGGAGAGGCTGTCCATGAGGCTGTTAGGGGAGAGGCTGTCCATGAGGCTGTGAGGGGAGAGGCTGTCCAGAGGCTGTGAGGGGAGAGGCTGTCCATGAGGCTGTGAGGGGGGGAGGCTGTCCATGAGGCTGTGAGGGGAGAGGCTGTCCATGAGGCTGTGAGGGGAGAGGCTGTCCATGAGGCTGTGAGGGGGAGGCTGTCCCATGAGGCTGTGAGGGGAGAGGCTGTCCATGAGGCTGTGAGGGGAGAGGCTGTCCATGAGGCTGTGAGGGGGGAGGCTGTCCATGAGGCTGTGAGGGGGGGAGGCTGTCCATGAGGCTGTGAGGGGGGAGGCTGTCCATGAGGCTGTGGAGGGGAGAGGCTGTCCATGAGGCTGTGAGGGGAGAGGCTGTCCAGGAGGCTGTGAGGGGGGA
>NC_090052.1:1529616-1532116 GCF_038355195.1 Osmerus mordax | reverse complement strand
TGTTAGAAATGTTCTGATCTTTTCCTTCTTAGGAAATACCAAAACGTACAATTCTGTAGGGGCATTATAAACTGCATTCCTCTAGCAAACACCCTGATTCATATGGACCAGTCAGACAGTATTCATTAATGAATTGAGTGTCCTAGGAGAGGACTATGCTAATGCTGTATTATTTCATTATGTCAGGGATGGCCAGCAATATCCAATTTTAAATTCCACCACTGAGTTTTAAGTGCTTTTTAATGAACTAAATAGCATCTCTGAACACCATTGGCTAGACCAACTTGCTCTTGGGACGTGTGTGTGTTTGTGTGTGTGCGCGTGTGTGAAAAGAAAAAGAGAATGTAAGACTTTCATGGATCTGATTTAATGTACTCTGGACACACGGCTGTTTGGCGTCAAAACATCAACAATTAAAAAAAGCAATTTCCCAGACGCATCATCCGGCATGTCCTCTGGCGATGGAGGGAGAGAACATTCTAAAAGAAGGGAGATGGGGAGGGAGAGATTGAGCGGGTTGGTAGTCAGGGAGAGGGAGAGAAATACAGTGAGATAGGCCCCCGAGAAAAACGACTTTTGGAGAAAGTGCTTTTTGACAGAAGAACCAGATGAAGGTTGTGTAAAATCCATTCCAGATCCAGCTGGCTGGTTCTAGTCAGTAAAAGAGGAAGAGATACGATCTCCAGGGAAAGAAGAAAGAAACAAATGAAGAATTGAAAGGGAGAGAGGAAGAGAGGGAGGAAAAACTGTCCACAAAGATTACAGTTACAAAAGGTCTCTTGATAGGAGAGGCAGTCTTAAGCTGGAAAGGCTCGGCCCAGCTAGCCTTACAAACAATACCTTGCCTCTCCCACCCTCCCGCTCTCTCTTCCTGTCTCTCTCTCTGTCTCTCTCTTCCTGTCTCTCTCTCTGTCTCTCTGCTCTTCTCAAAGCTTGTTTATGAAAGATAGCAGAATGTCCTTGTATGAGTTTTGACTTTCTCCTGTCACTCTGTTACTTCTTGTCTGACAGGAAGTATTGTCTATCAGTAGGGAGGCGTGGCTTGGTGTCAGTAGTTATGGGAGCATCTGTCAGTTCTGGACTTCCTTTATGTGTCTGTCAGTCATGGGGAATAGCCTTTACCGCATTTCAGTTCTGATGACTTCAACGCCTCTTGATCCCATCTTGCCAGTTGTGTTGACACCGCGGAGCTGATTTTAAATGGTTCCCTTCTCTTTCTTAAGTTAGCGATCCTGAGGATCCCAGCCTCCTCCAATCAATCACTCATTTACACTCAGGGGTTGTCACGTTTGGATGTCTTCAACACACACACACACACCACACACACACCACACACACACACACACACCCACACTGTTTCATATGGCTTGAATATTCCAAACACAATTCACACATTGAGCTAACACTGTATACCATTGAAGTGTATTTTTGGCAAATTCTGATTATATCAAAGAGAGGCCCCACAAAGGCCAGCATCAGGTCCATACTAGTGTTCTAGTGTTCCAGAGTTCTAGAGGGTTCTAATTTACGTATTCATTAACTTTTTCTTTATGCAGATGAAACACCACTGTATACATCCACAAAACCTGAAGTTTCTCGTTCCGCTCTTGAGCTTACTAAGTGTTCACAAGATGTTAATACATGATGATTAACAGTCTCAAACACAAACCAAACAGAAGTTGTGCTAGTTGGGTCTATGTCTACTCTATCTTCACTCAACCTCTTACTCTGCTCATTGATGAACTGTCAATTTAGTTCAGTTTTGTTACCTTTATTGTCCCCCTTAGGGGCAATTTGTTTACGTTGACGTTTACTACCACATACAGACAACGATATACAACATCAGTAATACATTAAAATTCCAACTTTCCAACTTTATAAAGGAAAGTGCCTTTTCCTATTGAAATGGAGCACTTGCCTAGTATCTCCACCCAAGTAAAATGTCTGTGTTATAATTGATGGCTGGCTTTCTTTTGGTTCTCATATTAAGAATATTTCATGGATTGCATTTGAGTTCATTACAGTTAATTCAGAAACTCTATAGGGTTCTATGAGTGCACTACAGTATTCCTGTAATGTTTTAGAGTGTTCTAGAGTGTTATAGAGAGTTCTAGAGTGTTCTGTAAGGTTCTAGAGTGTTCTATAGTGCTCTAGAGGGTTTTAGAGTGCTGTCATTGATGCTGGTGAAACAGAGAAAGCCCCCCCCACTGCCTTCAGGATGTTTGGTCTCTAACAGCAGGGGGACATGCCTGTTTCCCAGAATGCATTAGAAACTACACCCCACCCCCCCACCGCCATCCCATCCCCACCAGTGGGCTAATTATAGTCATGAATTAAGCATTGTTCGTTCTGTGGAGGGAAATGAAAAACCTTTTCAGCCGCCCAGTCTCAGAGCATCTTAAATGTCGCTCTTCTCCCTGTGCTCGCTCTCTTTATTTCTCTCTCTCTTTCTCCCGGTGCTCTCTCGCTCTTTCCTCTATTTCTCTCTCTCTCTCTTTAT
>NC_090052.1:1461158-1529416 GCF_038355195.1 Osmerus mordax | reverse complement strand
GTTGGATAACATTTTCAGAATAAAAGTTGTGTGGGAGGGGCAGGGCAGATTTGCTGTTTCTGTTTTTTATTTTTTACGGGTAAACCATCTCCCATGTATAATGAAACCTACGCTCCAGATAGACTAATACTGTACATTGGTCCTTTTTTAATTTCCACATTAGCCTGTTACTAATTTACCTGTATTTGGGAGTGTCAACCAGGGCTCTCGCCTCCACACATGACAGAGATCCACCAAGTCACCCGACTGCTTTTCATGCAGTCAACTCCCCTTTCACACACACACAGACACACACTCGCTCACGCACCCCGCACATGCACACCTGGGCCCAGGTGTGAACCGAGAGACGGGAGGAGTTCAGTGAGGGAATCTGACTTCACAACACTAGTGAGCGGAGACAACAGGAAACACAAGCAGGTATGTTGATTGCTTTAATTCCGAATATAATAAAAAGGTGAATGCTTTGTTATTGAAAGGGAGCTGTCTGTGTTACGTACAGGTTCAAAGAGACACAGTGTGCAGTCATCTCAGAATCTTTATATATATTGTAAACATAGGGTTGACTAGTATACCGACAAGGATACAGATTTTTCTTGGGGGGGGGGGGGATTCCTATTCTGTTAATGATCTTGCAAGGTGGGGAAGTGCTTGTAGCAGGGGGAGGACAGCTGTAGGTAAGCGGGCTCGACCAACCAGGACAGACACCGTCACGATGTGTGCACGCTCAGGAACGAGGGACAGTCCCCAGACCGACCAGCAGCGCTATGCTAATTCTTGTCATTGCTTTAGCTTTGTTTACTTCCATTAGGCTGAAAACTGGAGTGAACAGGTTTGACAGGCCAGAAGGGAACTTCATGGCCTATAACGCTTGTGCTGCCTTCGGGTCACATGACCCAAAGGTTCATAACGAACCATCGTTGTGTTTACCCAATTTTACCCAATACAAAAACAAATAAAATTAATTTTCTTTTAACCTTCGCAATGTGGGGGGTCTGAGACAGCCCAACGGTTAAAAGAAAATGCTTCACTTTGTTTTTGTATGCGGTTAAAGTTGTCGCAATACGACGGTGGGTCACAATGACTGATGGGTCAGAACGACCTGAAGATAACACAAGGGTTAATAAATCATCTTGGTTCATCAGCAGTGTTCTCACTGGAAATCTCTGTGGTGACTCAATAAAGCTGTTAATGGTCCTGATTCAGTGGGTCTGTACATCTGGATTAGACTGTACCAGGCTTTTATTAATTATACTATATAAAGATCTATTTAATGCAAATATTTTGCAGCAACAGTCACACTAAATGATGATTTAAAATGTTTTAGTGAATGGTTGGGAATATAGTTACATTATGTTGATGTTTTCATACTGTTATGAGACAGAGAAATTGTGTTCTTTAATACTACAGTAGCCTACAATTCAAATGTGTTCGTGATAATCTACAGAGAATAATATTTCGTGTGGCTGATGGATGTAAACAACCGTCCAAGACCTGTCCACGTTTACGAAAGCAGGACGACAATTTGAGCTAATATTGCTGGCGTCAACAGACGCTATTGTGGCAAGGTCGCGTCACTAGCAAACCTGTATAATCTTCCATTCGGTGACCGAGTGTCACGGGCTCATTGTTGCTGTCCTCACAGAGCAGTTACAAAAGCACACAGAATTCCAATAAGGAGGGCCTGTACACAAACACGGGGGAGAGAGGGTGGGTTAGAGAACTGATGGAATGTAGCAGGGCCAGCCATGTGTTGACCTGGAGGTGTAGCATTCGGTAAACAGTCCATTCGTGTAGACTGAATCAAGGGTGTTCCGCCCATCGGCCTGAATTAGTCCTGATCGTGTTCAGGTGGTTGACCACACCCCATGTTGCTGTGCATACCAGGAGCAACACGCCCGCTGTCAACAATATGTCATTTTCTCAGAAGTTAGCTGGAAACGCATTCAAACAGATTAAAAACAATTTCAATATTCAGGTGGGTCCAACTGATAGTCACATTTACAGTTTTTTAGGATACAGGATTTGGTTGATTGTGCTGTGTCTAACAGCTGATTGCTTGTAGGCCTACAACAAACTTGACTCTCTTTCCTTCCTCAGTTATTTGATGTTCCTCAAGTAAACAAACTCTTGACTGATAGTGTTCAGGAATAGCCTAAGCTTGAATCTTTGTGGGAATGCTTTAGGTGTGGTGACATGTTCTCTGTCAATCTCTCTCAGATCCCACTGCCGCGGAGACCATGATGGCTTCTTCTAGTGCCCAGGAGTTGTTCACAGAGCAGGAGCTGACCTGCTCTATCTGCCTGGAACCTGTTCAGTGACCCTGTGTCCACTCCGTGCGGGCACAACTTCTGCCAGGGCTGCATCGGAGGCTACTGGCCTCCAGCCCCGTGTGTACATGTCCGCTGTGCAAGCACCAGTTCTCGGAGCGGCCGCAACTAGCATCAACCGAGTGTTCTCCGCACATCGCCGACAAATTCAAAGAGACCCGTTACGGTGCGGGCAGGAATGACGCTGTTGCCTATGTCTACGGTTCTCCCCGGATCCAGCAGCAACCCCTTCCTGGAGGGAGGTGGTGGTGTGTGACGTTGTGCACGGGGAAGAAGCAGGTGGCGGTGAGCTCGTGCCTGACGTGCACGGCGTCCTACTGTGAGGAACACCTTCAGCCGCACCGGACCACGGCGTTCTACGCCAGCCACCAGCTCCTGGACCCCATGGAGGCGCTGCGGGGACGCACCTGCCACCTCCACCACCGGCTGCTGGAGGTGTTCTGCCGGACGGACCAAGCGTGTATCTGCGCCATCTGCGTCTGCATGAGCATCGCACGCACAACACCGTCTCCGTTCAGACTGAGAGGATCGTTAAGCAGGTGAAGGGGCGGGGCAGGCGGGGGGCGGGGGCTGAAAGCGGGCGGTGTTTTAAACGCTTTTGGGGAATGTATTTTAGGTGCGTGTGTGTGTTCAGTGGAAGGACATTAGAAAAGGTAACAATGGTGAGAATGTTAACAATTTGCCCCCGCCCCTCCCCATTAAGAGCGGTGGGAACGCTAACTATTTATGTGATTTACACAACAGTGAAGATCATATATTGAACAGCAACTATTCTTAATTCCATAAATTAAGCAGATGAAACATAGATTATGGCTCCAGGTGACATCTCTGCTGTCAGAGCAGATCCTCTCCAGGTTGGCGTGCAGATGACAGTAGTATCTAGGGCAGTTCATATTCAGGTTTCTCAGTCTTATAGGGGTCAGATTAGAACCAGAGTTTCCTCATCAGACTTGTAGACTTGTGTTTTACTGTTCATCAGAAGGATTGACCTTGGTAGCTCTCCAGATGGGGTGTGTACTGGGGGGGAGGGGGTACAGGTGGGGTGTGTACTGAGGAGGGCGGGGGTACAGGTGGGGTGTGTACTGGGGGGGAGGGGGTACAGGTGGGGTGTGTACTGGGGGGAGGGGGTACAGGTGGGGTGTGTACTGGGGGGGGGGGGTACAGGTGGGGTGTGTACTGGGGGGGGAGGGGGGGGTACAGGTGGGGTGTGTACTGGGGGGGAGGGGGTACAGGGTGGGGTGTGTACTGGGGGGGAGGGGGTACAGGTGGGGTGTGTACTGGGGGGGAGGGGGGTACAGGTGGGGTGTGTACTGGGGGGAGGGGGTACAGGTGGGTGTGTACTGGGGGGGAGGGGGTACAGGTGGGGTGTGTACTGGGGGGGAGGGGGTACAGGTGGGTGTGTACTGGGGGGAGGGGGTACAGGTGGGGTGTGTACTGGGGGGGGTGTACAGGTGGGGTGTGTACTGGGGGGGGTGTACAGGTGGGGTTTGTACTGGGGGGTGTACCATACAGACTGACCCTGACATAGAGACCTGGGTGATGATGGTGATGATGATGATGATGATGATGGTGATGATGATGATGGAGGTGATTCAGTAACATTGTCTCTCCGTCTCAGAAGCTCCTGGGTAAGACAGAGCTGGAGATCCAGAAGAGGGTGGAGGGGAAGAGCCTCCACCTGGGGGAGCTGAAGGAGCGTCTGGAGACCATCAGGGTAGGTGACACCCCCCCCCCCCTCCTGGTCAGACCATCAGGGTAGGTGACATCCCCCCCCTCCTGGTCAGACCATCAGGGTAGGTGACACCCCCCCCCCCCTCCTGGTCAGACCATCAGGGTAGGTGACATCCCCCCCCTCCTGGTCAGACCATCAGGGTAGGTGACATCCCCCCCCCCCCCTCCTGGTCAGACCATCAGGGTAGGTGACATCCCCCCCCCTCCTGGTCAGACCATCAGGGTAGGTGACACCCCCCCCCCCTCCTGGTCAGACCATCAGGGTAGGTGACACCCCCCCCCCCTCCTGGTCAGACCATCAGGGTAGGTGACACCCCCCCCCCCCTCCTGGTCAGGTCCATCAGGGTAGGTGACACCCCCCCCCCTCCTGGTCAGACCATCAGGGTAGGTGACACCCCCCCCCCCCCTCCTGGTCAGTCCATCAGGGTAGGTGACACCCCCCCCCCCCCCTCCTGGTCAGACCATCAGGGTAGGTGACACCCCCCCCCCCCCCCCTCCTGGTCAGACCATCAGGGTAGGTGACATCCCCCCCCCCCCCCCCCCTCCTGGTCAGACCATCAGGGTAGGTGACACCCCCCCCCCCCCCCCCTCCTGGTCAGACCATCAGGGTAGGTGACATCCCCCCCCCCCCCCCCCCTCCTGGTCAGACCATCAGGGTAGGTGACACCCCCCCCCCCCCCTCCTGGTCAGTCCATCAGGGTAGGTGACACCCCCCCCCCTCCTGGTCAGACCATCAGGGTAGGTGACACCCCCCCCCCCCCCCTCCTGGTCAGTCCATCAGGGTAGGTGACACCCCCCCCCCCTCCTGGTCAGACCATCAGGGTAGGTGACACCCCCCCCCCCCCCTCCTGGTCAGACCATCAGGGTAGGTGACACCCCCCCCCCCCCCCCTCCTGGTCAGTCCATCAGGGTAGGTGACACCCCCCCCCCCTCCTGGTCAGACCATCAGGGTAGGTGACACCCCCCCCCCCCCCCTCCTGGTCAGACCATCAGGGTAGGTGACACCCCCCCCCCCCCCCTCCTGGTCAGTCCATCAGGGTAGGTGACACCCCCCCCCCCCCCCCCTCCTGGTCAGACCATCAGGGTAGGTGACACCCCCCCCCCCCCCCCTCCTGGTCAGTCCATCAGGGTAGGTGACACCCCCCCCCCCTCCTGGTCAGACCATCAGGGTAGGTGACACCCCCCCCCCCCCTCCTGGTCAGTCCATCAGGGTAGGTGACACCCCCCCCCCCTCCTGGTCAGACCATCAGGGTAGGTGACAACCCCCCCCCCCCCCTCCTGGTCAGACCATCAGGGTAGGTGACACCCCCCCCCCCCCCCCTCCTGGTCAGACCATCAGGGTAGGTGACATCACCCCCCCCCCTCCTGGTCAGACCATCAGGGTAGGTGACATCACCCCCCCCCCTCCTGGTCAGACCATCAGGGTAGGTGACACCCCCCCCCCCCCTCCTGGTCAGACCATCAGGGTAGGGTGACATCACCCCCCCCCCCTCCTGGTCAGACCATCAGGGTAGGTGACATCACCCCCCCCCCCCTCCTGGTCAGACCATCAGGGTAGGTGACACCCCCCCCCCCCCTCCTGGTCAGTCCATCAGGGTAGGTGACATCACTCCCCCCCCTCCTGGTCAGACCATCAGGGTAGGTGACACCCCCCCCCCCCCTCCTGGTCAGACCATCAGGGTAGGTGACACCCCCCCCCCCTCCTGGTCAGTCCATCAGGGTAGGTGACATCACCCCCCCCCCTCCTGGTCAGACCATCAGGGTAGGTGACATCACCCCCCCCCCCTCCTGGTCAGACCATCAGGGTAGGTGACACCCCCCCCCCCCCCCTCCTGGTCAGTCCATCAGGGTAGGTGACACCCCCCCCCCCCCCTCCTGGTCAGACCATCAGGGTAGGTGACATCCCCCCCCCCTCCTGGTCAGACGATCAGGGTAGGTGACATCCCCCCCCCTCCTGGTCAGACCATCAGGGTAGGTGACACCCCCCCCCCCCACACACACACACACACACACTATTCTATCAGCCACAATCCCTCATTCTCTCACTCCCCCCCCCCCCCCCCCCTCCAGAACTACGCCCGCAGCGAGGTGTCAGAGGTGGAGCACCTGCTGGGGGAGCTGTCCCTATCGGTGGAGCGCATCCGCAGCGAGCTGGTGGGGGGGATGGAGGAGAAGCGCATCTCTGTGGAGACGCAGGCGGAGGAGCAGGTGGCGTGCGTGGAGGCAGAGCTGACGGAGCTGCAGCAGAGGAGGGCGGCGCTGGAGAATCAGGCCACGTCCCAGGACCACGTCAGCTTCCTGAAGGTGAGGAGGGGGGAGGGGGGCCCACGTCAGCTTCCTGAAGGTGGGGTGGGGGTGTTTTAGGACAGGCAACAGTGGGAGATGTAATGGTCTGTGATGGTTAGTTAGTTAGAGATTTGTTTAGGTTGACTAGCTAAGTGTCCCGTATGCCACCAGACCGAAAAGCGTGTTGAGCATTAGCCTATAAAATGTTAGTGTTGAATATAATCTAATCGCTTTGTTTGGAATAGCCATATTTGTTTAGAATTGCATCATTATTTGTTTTGGTCTGACTGCCGAATGAGCGCATTCCTAAGAGCCATAATCAAAGTGGAACCGGGCAGATTGGCTTGTTAATGAGAGGACCTGATCATTTTGGCTTCTTTTTTTTTATCACAATAAAAGGCAGAAAACGAAACTCCTGAGTATAAATCTCTCATGAACACAGCATGTTCCCTCTCCTCACGAACACAGCATGTTCCCTCTCCTCACTAACACAGCATGTTCTCTCTCCTCACTAACACAGCATGTTCTCTCTCCTCACTAACACAGCATGTTCTCTCCTCACTAACACAGCGTGTTCTCTCTCCTCACTAACACAGCATGTTCCCTCTCCTCACTAACACAGCATGTTCTCTCTCCTCACTAACACAGCATGTTCTCTCTCTCCTCACTAACACAGCATGTTCTCTCTCTCCTCACTAACACAGCATGTTCTCTCTCCTCACTAACACAGCGTGTTCTCTCTCCTCACTAACACAGCATGTTCTCTCTCTCCTCACTAACACAGCATGTTCTCTCTCCTCACTAACACAGCATGTTCTCTCTCCTCACTAACACAGCATGTTCTCTCTCCTCACTAACACAGCATGTTCTCTCCTCACTAACACAGCGTGTTCTCTCTCCTCACTAACACAGCATGTTCCCTCTCCTCACTAACACAGCATGTTCTCTCTCATCACTAACACAGCGTGTTCTCTCTCCTCACTAACACAGCATGTTCCCTCTCCTCACTAACACAGCATGTTCTCTCTCTCCTCACTAACACAGCGTGTTCTCTCTCCTCACTAACACAGCGTGTTCTCTCTCTCCTCACTAACACAGCATGTTCTCTCTCCTCACTAACACAGCGTGTTCTCTCTCCTCACTAACACAGCATGTTCCCTCTCCTCACTAACACAGCATGTTCTCTCTCTCCTCACTAACACAGCATGTTCTCTCTCTCCTCACTAACACAGCATGTTCTCTCTCCTCACTAACACAGCATGTTCTCTCTCCTCACTAACACAGCATGTTCTCTCTCCTCACTAACACAGCATGTTCTCTCTCATCACTAACACAGCGTGTTCTCTCTCCTCACTAACACAGCATGTTCCCTCTCCTCACTAACACAGCATGTTCTCTCTCTCCTCACTAACACAGCGTGTTCTCTCTCCTCACTAACACAGCGTGTTCTCTCTCTCCTCACTAACACAGCATGTTCTCTCTCCTCACTAACACAGCGTGTTCTCTCTCCTCACTAACACAGCATGTTCCCTCTCCTCACTAACACAGCATGTTCTCTCTTTTCTCACTAACACAGCATGTTCTCTCTCCTCACTAACACAGCATGTTCTCTCTCCTCACTAACACAGCGTGTTCTCTCTCCTCACTAACACAGCATGTTCTCTCCTCACTAACACAGCATGTTCTCTCTCTCCTCACTAACACAGCGTGTTCTCTCTCCTCACTAACACAGCGTGTTCTCTCTCCTCACTAACACAGCGTGTTCTCTCTCCTCACTAACACAGCGTGTTCTCTCTCCTCACTAACACAGCGTGTTCTCTCTCCTCACTAACACAGCGTGTTCTCTCTCCTCACTAACACAGCATGTTCCCTCTCCTCACTAACACAGCATGTTCCCTCTCCTCACTAACACAGCATGTTCTCTCTCCTCACTAACACAGCATGTTCTCTCTCTCCTCACTAACACAGCATGTTCTCTCTCTCCTCACTAACACAGCATGTTCTCTCTCTCCTCACTAACACAGCGTGTTCTCTCTCTCCTCACTAACACAGCGTGTTCTCTCTCCTCACTAACACAGCGTGTTCTCTCTCTCCTCACTAACACAGCGTGTTCTCTCTCTCCTCACTAACACAGCGTGTTCTCTCTCTCCTCACTAACACAGCGTGTTCTCTCTCCTCACTAACACAGCATGTTCTCTCTCCTCACTAACACAGCATGTCCTCTCTCCTCACTAACACAGCATGTTCTCTCTCCTCACTAACACATCGTGTTCTCTCTCTCCTCACTAACACAGCATGTCCTCTCTCCTGCCCCCAGACCTTCCAGCAGGCCAACACGCCTCCGGTTTCTGACCCGTCCGTGGACCTGGAGCGGGAGCCTTCGCTGCACTTCCCCCTGGACGAGGTGAAGCTGGCGCTGGCGGAGGTGAAGGAGAGGATGGACGACATCCACATGGGCGAGGTTCGCCCTCGGGGGTCTCGCGGCAGCAGTGAGTACCCCGCCGCCACGCCACCACCTCCCAGCAAACACGAGCGGGTTGTTGGTGTAAGATTATCACAACGCCCGGCCTAGGTTTCCTTAAACGTCCCACCCACATTTGAAAACAAGCCTGCGCCCCTGCAAGATTCAGTGTCTAGAATCCTTGTTATCCTAAAGTGCGGTCACCCATCATTCCGTACCCAGTGTTCCTAAACCCAGGGGCTTGTGCCAGGGACATCCTCATACAGTCAGGTGACCATTGCAAGTGAATTTCTCCAAAAGAAAGTTGGCAATGAAACCAAACAGGAAGTAGCCAAATGGGTTGATTCTTTTGTGATCCAGAACTTCAACCCACACCAGGCCAGGCTGCATTCCTCCCTGCGTCTCACCAACCTGTTCCTCCTGTCGCGCTCCACACGCGCTCCACACACTGCCACGCTAGGCCAACACCGCTCTCATCATTTATACAAGCAGGTTGTGTGTTGTGTCACCTCCAGATGAGACGTGATAAGGATCATGAAGGACTCCTGCAAGCTTTATCACAACACGCGCAGTACATTTATATTTAGTCATTTAGCAGACGCTCTTATCCAGAGCGACTTACAGTAAGTAACCCTGCTTGGGAGTCAGGTGGCTGAGCGGTTAGGGAAGCGGGCTAGTAATCCGAAGGTTGCCAGTTCGATTCCCGGTCATGCCAACTGACGTTGTGTCCTTGGGCAAGGCACTTCACCCTACTTGCCTCGGGGAGAATGTCCCTGTACTTACTGTAAGTCGCTCTGGATAAGAGCGTCTGCTAAAATGACTAAATGTAAAATGTAAGTACAGGGACATTCCCCCCGAGGCAAGTAGGGTGAAGTGCCTTGCCCAAGGACACAACATCAGTTGGCATGACCGGGAATCGAACTGGCAACCTTCGTAGCCGTTACTAGCCCGATCCCCTCACCGCTCAGCCACCTGACTCCCCCGCAGTAAAGGGCACTGTGCGTGTTTGAGATGGTCGCAAGTCAATGTCTGTCCTGTGTTTCAGTTACCTCCTTACCAGAGAGTGAGAGCATGATGAGTGTGCAAGGACTCAGGAAGAGTCAGTGGTCTCTACGAGGTGGGTCCTACACACACACACACACACACACACACACACACACACACACACACACACAGAGACTCGGGATCCATAACTAACACTTCTGATCTGTCCTCTCAGATCTCAAGAAGATCAAGCCAAAATCAGGTATGTGTGTTCCTGCGGGAAAAGGAGAACACTGATTTAAAGATAGTGTGACTGTATCCAATGGCATCTGTACGGTGTTTCCATATAAACAACCGTCTAATCGTACCATCTGTCACTCTTACAGGGCTGAAAAAAATCAAGTCCTACTTGGGTAAGACATTTTGTTCTCGACCTCAGTCTTCTGTGTCACACACACTGAACTTGACTTGACAGACCTGTCCACTTCCTGTCCCCAGAGGACGTGACGTTGAACCCGGTGACGGCGTACCCCTTCCTCATCCTGTCAGATGACAGGAAGCAGATGAAGAGAGGGGAGAAGCTGCAGTTCTACAGGAACAGCTCCCATCGCTTTGACGTCTGGTCCTGTGTGCTGGCCAAGGAGGGCTTCAACTCTGGACGCCATTACTGGGAGGTCAGAGGTCACGGGGGGTAGAGGTCAGGGGCAGAGAGGTCAGGGCATAGCGGGGAAAGACTGTCACAGGGCTCTGCGAGAGAAGAGAAGCTGTTGTTTTCTCAGGCTGTTTTCTGTACCCTTACCTCTTTCTGTCTATCAATCTCTCCATCCCTTCCTCCTCAATATATCTCTCTGTGTGTCTGTCTGTCTCCCAGGTGAATGTGGGGGAGAACAAGGACTGGAAGGTGGGTGTGGTGAGGGAGTCGTCTCAGAGGAAAGGCCTGTTCGACATGAGTCCCGCCAGCGGCTACTACGCTCTCTGGTGGGGGGGTACCCAGCTCCGCGCCCTCACCGCCCCGCCCCTGACCAAGGTCAAGAGCCCGGTTCGCATCCGCAGGGTGGGCGTATACCTGGACTGCGAGGAGGGCCAGGTGACCTTCTACAACGCCAAGACGGGAAGCGAGGTTCACAGCTTCCAAGTGCCGGCGTTCTCGGAGCGGATGTTCCCCCTGCTGGGCACGGGCGATAAGGAAGTTCCTCTGGTCCTCATGACGGCCCAGTATACCAGTGTTCCAGAGTGAACGAGGACGGGAGGGGGAGGCGGGGCGTGGTCATCTGAGGAGCTGCTGTGATATTTATGTCTGTGTGTGTGTGTGTGGGTTAGTTGTTTACCTGCTCCATGCTGGTGACGCCGTTCTGCGTAAACAAGTTGCCTCAGAGCTTGGCTGATGAGCGAGGGGACCTCACGGGCTCGACGTGGTGTCCTCCTCACAGCCTCTGTTGCTGTTCTGCAGGCGGCATCTATGGTGGAGGTCGTGTCTACAGCTTCTCTCTCTTCTCTGGGTGGATCTGGAAAAGGGGAGCAGCGTTCAGAATGTTGTAGAAAATCATGGGAAACTTCCTTTACAGCCACAGTGCAAAGCCTTGTCTGGTCGACTGTTCCTCTCTGAGATCTTCCACAACAGTGCCTCCCCCTGCCCCCCCTGTACAGGACGTGGACTCTGTTCTTGACAGTATTGTGCAATCTTCTGGTTGCATGGGTGTGGTAGAATGTTATGACTCATGATTGTGTGGCCTCGATCTTTCCTCCATATAAGGCCTGCCAGTCTCTCTTTAAGGCCCAGTTGTTCCCGTCCAGATCCTACCCTCCCCCTGAAGGGCTCAAATCCCGGCCCAGGGTAGAGAACACGTCATGCTACTCAAAAGCTCTCCTGTGGATCTGTTTGGTTTCGTTTTCTATTTTTCTTGTTTGTTTGTTTGTTTTTTGGGGGGGGTGGATAGTTCCTCTTGAAATATCTTACCAGCCACACTGTGACCACATTCACGTCCCACTGATTGTAGACACATTTATTATTTTAATCATGTTATGCTTGTTTTTATGTGTGTAATGTATAGGTTGTTCCGAGCTCTATTGTATAACCTTAATGTATGTTTTAAAATATCACATATGAAATGTCACTAATAAAGATTTGTAAAAAAAAATATAATAAACAATCGATACTAATCTTGACTACTTACTCCTCTTGATAGTAGAACGTCATCCTTACAGGATCGATTTCAATCTTATTTTACAATGCTCGTGTGTTCAACATGCTACACAATGTTTTAGCTGTGAATATATATTTGAAATTGAATACAGAAATCGATCCCTCTGGAATACATCCCTCTGAGGAGGTGACCAGCTGAAGGAGCAGTCCAGATGTAGGATGCTCTCCAACCACCAGAGGGCGCTGCAGTACACTGTCATAGGTACTCTCCATTCTTAACTTCTATGGTACTAAAACACAACTTACCTGCTCTAGTCAGACACGTTAGAGAGCATTGATATGGGTAATATATTCATGTCTGTCTCAGTAGTGGCTGTGATGCCATGACTCAGATGTGCGTGGTTAAGCCTGAGAACTGCCTGGCCCACATGCTGTTGACAACTTGTCCCATTTGAATTCCATGATATCAAGTAGCCCAAACCAACAACTAGCAAATAAAACACATACTTCATGAACTATAGTTACCCTTGTGGTTTAAAAACAACCTTACCATGTTTTCCTGAATCTAAAAGCCCGGATAGAGTTTGATGAAATGTACCTTTAAACATTCAAACAGCAGCAGTTTGGGTATTGATATTGCAATAATTATAATCCTTCAAGTTAATATTTTATTTAACATAATTCATATTGCAGTCAATGTGAACAGCTGGGATTTCAATATACACAATAGAATTGTAACATTTTAAGCCCCCCTCACCCACTCCATGTAAATCTACCCCCCTCCCCCCTCCCCACCAAAACAATTAAAATAAAAAAAGAAATTCTCCCCGATCCCACAACAGCCCTGCCTGCAAATTACTGATCCATCTATGTGTCTTCAGTCAGTCTGTCTACTGCCCTTGTCCTTCTATGGCATGTGTTTATGCTGGGGTAGGTATATGTACCTGAAATACGTGTTCACTTAGAAGCGTATGCCCCACTTAAGATAGTATGAGCATGTGTTCATGTTAAGTTCAGCCGTCACGCTATGTGCGATCAGTCGTACTGAAGGCTCCCACGCTGCAAGGCTCTGGCTGAATGTTGTAGAGTACGTAAACACCAGCAGTTCTTTAGTAGAGGGCTGAGAGTCGAGTTTGTAGATGTGTCTGTGTCTGTCTGTCTGTCTGTCTAGAGGTGGAAGGATCAGTAGGCATGTCTTATCTTTGCAACAAAACAAAAAACTCTGGTGGGCATCATCATCATCATCATTATCATCATCAGCATAGTGGCATTTACCGGTTTATCGATTCTCCGAGCAACATTCACTGACCATCACATCTGCTTCCCATTCCTCTGGACGCTATTCCACCCACCCTCCCTCCCCCGCCCCTCGCCCCAACCCCCCTCCTCCCCTCCCCCCCGAGGAGCCCAACGCCCCCACCCCGGCCCCCACCCCGGCCCCCACCCCGGCCCCCGCCCCCGCCCCCCCAACGTCCACTCCAGTCAGTGAGTCGGTCAGTGTCTCCGCGCGTGTAAACGGTAAAGCGTCTCGGGGGGGGAAAAAAAACTGAAAAGCATCTTGGAAGAGGAGCTACTTCAGACACCGCTCAAAGTAGGTGGCCCCCACGTAGCCCCCCCGCAGGGACCTCTGCACGTTCTGCTCAAACAACCGCCGGTTCGTCTGCAACACCTCCGCTGCCTCCTTATTCAACGGGTCCTCTGGGTTGGGCTCCTGACGGGGAGAGAGAATAAGAGTTCAGACAGGAAGTGGAATTGGGGTCCTTGTTTGTTTAAATGTTGTTCGAGTATCGCAAATCAAGATGACAACGTTTATAGAAGGCCTACGTCCTGGGGGGGGGAGACACAGCCGAGCCCAGGAAGAGTTGAGACAGGAAGTGTATTTGTGGTTCTTGTTTGTTTAAATGCAGTTGGAGCGCCACAAATCGAAATCACTGGTTCACAGAAGTAATTTACTCACTAGAAATAGATACTGTAGTCCATATATGATCGAGTTTATTGTCAACACAGGCTTCCAGTCCTCTCTGGAAGATAATAAAATATGCAAGTAAGTAAAACCGTATGAAAAAAAAAATACTGTATAAAACATGAAGAAATTTGATCCTTTTTCACTCATAAGTTGTGTTATTGGTTTGTGTGCGGTATTGATCACCTTAAGATATTTAGGCAGACATTTCCTTCCAGGTCGATGTTGGGATGGTACACCATAGTGTCACACTTCACCTTGGGTGGGTCGTGGGGGTAGCCTTGTCCTACCTAGGACACACAAACACCAACGAAGAAAAAGACCCCACTTTCACCGTCTCCTCCCACGCTGACCTCACAACATACCCCGTCTGTGATCTTACCTTAAAGCTGAAGACAAACTTGCCACCCTTGTAAAAACCCTGGATAACGGAGAGAGAGAGAGAGAGAGAGATTATTTTACGACTACGTTTTTATCCTCCATACACTCAGAAATGTCCCTCTGTTTGCACGAACACACAGTAAATAAGCAGCGCCAGCAAAGTGCCCTGGCACTCCTGGAGCGCAGGCCCTCACCTCATCTGGGGAGATGATGAGTCTGAAGTTGAGCAGGTCGTCTTCGTCAAGAAAGTCAATCTCACATGTTTTGGGCAGATTCAGCTCATTGATATCTTTTGGATGAAGAGAAAAGGCACATTGTGAAATATTGTTTCGTCAACGATATCCAAATTATACTTTCTGACCATTTTTAAATGATGCAAAGCACTCACTCCGTCTAACATTTAACAGTGCTGTGCATATAGGTCTAACTACCGGATCCTGTGATAAAAACAGACTCCCCTTATCATGTAAATCCATATAAGTCTTTAAAAGTTTTACTAAACACTGATGTCATGCCCCCAGTCATGGATACACCAAACACATCGCCTTTAAAAGCCTTTTGCTTTACAAAATGACCCTCTAGAACAATGTTGAGAATAATTAACTACTGGGTTTCTATGTTTCAATTTGGTCTTCATCTCACAGAATAGCTAAGAGATTATTATTACACAGTGGATGTAGATGAACAGGGCCCATTCTCAATTTAAGATCCTCACACTTAGGCAACATTTTAGCCTGACACATGTTATTCTTATTTAATAGTTGTATAGCGAGTGTCCACACTGTCGAAGCAAACAGTCAACAATTATCTAGCACTACTAGGTTATTATCTAAAGGGCGATTGTATCCTGTTTCAAAGAGAAGTACACGTTTCTAGCTGACAACCTGCCTGTTTTATCTGATATATTTTACATACTTACTGCTACTTAGATCTCCATGTTGGCTAGCTAGCTAGCCCCCTGGTAAAAAGATAAATGAACAACTTGTACACTTTAAATGCAGAAGAAGAAAAACGGCAAGCTTGATACCCTGATTGATAGTTTATGAATAAAAACACCACCAGACAATAAACACCTTTCAGTGAAATTAGATATTTTGCTAGTTAACGCCAGTTAGCTAAATGATCTGACGAGTTCGTGGCTTCTTCACCATCTCCAGTCTGCGACGTTTGGGTTTTGTTTTCAAATTAGGAAGCTAGGCTTGCTAGCCACAGCTAGCAATGGGTTAGCTACCTATGCTAACGGGTTCCTCTGCATTTTAATAATGACAATGCACACCATCTTACGCTGTGTGTCTTTATTACACTTATGGGCAGACACGTTAATATGAAGTATACGTTTGTGTTTACGTGAATGATTTTCTAAATAAACAAGCTGGAGACAATCCAAGCCTACCTTTCTGTACTCGAAGCTGGGCCGCGCTTAGTTTTTTACCCCCGGCTCCTGTTCTGTTTCCTCCCGCAGATTCCTCGTCTTTCTTCTGCTGCTTCAGAGAAAAGAGCTTAATCATCTTCACTTATTTGTTTATTGGATATCTATATCTCACTTCCTTCGATTGTATGTTATTGTTTTTTTTCCTCTTTCGGCTTCAATGTAGAAGGAGCCAAATGAGTCTGTAGAGCACCGTTAGCTATGTTGTTGGAGCCGGTGCGTCTCTGCCACAGTATCGGAAGAGCTGCCTAGCCTAGTTAGCACTGCGTGATTCAGGGTGCTGTGTACGAGGCCAAGCTACCAGCAGAGGGTGGGGAAGGAGTTCAAAAATATAGGTAGGCTACAGTTTGAGTACGATGATGTGAAGGCACATTGATTAACAATGTGTCAATCCAACAGAGCTGAAATGCTGAGGTATAAGAGGCTTGTAAATGACTTCCCTCAAATCAGTGGATGATGGTAGAGTTGCACGGAATTTCACTGATGTTGACGGTGAAAACTGCTTGTCGGGCAGGTGCACCACAGGACAGCTATGTCACAGAACATTGTTTAGTAAAGCTTAAAGGGCCATAAGCAACAGTATTATATGCAGAGAAGTAAAGTAACAAAATAACTTTTGATTTTTTTCTTTAATTTATGTCTAATTTGAACTTAAAATGTAACCTTGAAAACTTTCTTCTCATGGCAAAATTAACTATTTTTGCTATTTCCTCATGGAATAACTTAAAACAGAAGGTGTCCACAACTGGTCTGGGAACCAGACGAATTTGCGAGCTCATGTTTTATACGCATTTGATGATTGGTCTAGCGACGCATGTCCAGCCCACAACCACCTCACAATAATACTGAACATATTACAGGAAGTTGCAATCTACCAGGTCTGTGAAGTCAAATTGAATCATTTTTAACTGAATCTATCCCAGCTTCTCTAAGAAGATGATGTCTCCCCCCTCCACACACACACACATTCACACACGCACATTCACACACGCACATTCACTCGCACACACACTCACACAGGAACACTACAACTCCCAAGATTCCATCGGATTCGCTCCTGACGTTTCAAGGGGAGGGGCGAGAATATTTCTTTCCTCCCCATATTTTATTTACTATATTTATTTATTTATTTCATTTTTTTTCCAAGACAAAAATGGAGAACGATGGACACTTTAGTGAACTCATGGGCCATAAAACGTGTCTTCGTATAAAGGAACAAGTTGATTGACAATGCTAATAAAAAAAAACACAAAACTAGATTTACACAATAGAAAACGAGAACAATAGCATGCCAGCCACGCTCAAGAGTTCAGATAACCTCTTTCATTTTGATCATTTCTTCTGGAATTACAAGGAGCCCGTAGGCTTTTGAACAGTGTATGGATTTTTTTAAAATATATATATATAAATATATATATTGCAGCTAAACGCTTGCTATCTCATAAGCATGTGCCATTTTCCATGCTTTGAAGAGCCCAGGAACACGCTGAAAGACGTGTGAGAGACCAAGAAGATTAGGGGGAGAGAGGGGTCAGAGAGAAACTGTAAATGACACCAATAACGCGCAGCATTTTGCCTCTTAAAATAACAGCGTAGTTAGATTAGTCTACTCTGTTGTATTTGAAAATCTGGGCAGCGCTGGTGAGAAGGTTCGCTATTCCTTGAAAACACCAACACAACATGGAACGCATGTGAACGTGCCATACACGGGGACCCAGAACCAGCAAGGAAAAGCTGCAGCCAGGAGAGAAACAAGGAAGCGAACAGCTTTATCAAAGCTAGCTGGCTAACTGTTGGCTTCAATCATATCTAATGCGCGACCAAGGAGTATGCGACTCAATACTAAGAGGTCGGTATTTATTATAACGCTTTCCCAATACGAAGTGTGTATTGCTCATTTGATCATCGTTAACTAGGCTATGTTCCAGATTGTTTTTGGGAAGATGCTGAGCAATACGAAAGAGGAAGAGCAGCATATTGCAGGGAAGCGAATAGAGACGAGATGACGGAGGACCTTACATTCACGAATAGTCGTCTAATCAGTTGAAATAACTGTACATTTATGCACATATCGTTCAGCCTAGATAGTATAAACACCATGGTTAACCAGGAAGCCTATGTGTGACTGAGCGACCGCGCACTGTAACGTCGTTAGCTTGGCTGCGCATCCCTGTAGCCTTTGCTAGCCAGTAGTAGTTAGCTAGCTAGCCAATTCAATCTTGCGCTACAGGCCATAATGTGGGCAGCCATATCTGCACAGAATTGTAAATGCTTATTCAACACGTACATAGCTGGCTGTGTGTGAATGCACAACGCAGACGCGATTTCAAGATGTTTTATTAGGATTACATGGGGCAAGTCTTATTACTGGCTAACAAGCTAGCCCAGCATCTTTAGTCGACTGTTGTGATGGTGGTTACTAGCGAGCTGACAAGATTGCTGGTTACGATTGTTCTAACGTTAATAGAAGTGGGTTATGAATCAAAAAAATGTTTAATCATTCCCTACAAAACATGCACTAACACTTAACCTAAATCTGCATACTCATTCAGTGCCTTTGGTGAATTGGAAAGCTATGGTCTTGGGAAATCCCCATTGAAATGGATGTTGTGGTTCCATTTACAGTGCAAGGGTTTCTGCCATGTCACTCTTAGTTTTTCTTTGTGATTTTGTGTGTGTACTGTTTTGACAAAGAAGAACCTGTGTTTTGATAGTTTGGTGTTTTCAAGTCCAGACAATGCTCTCCAAATGTTGTCTCCCGAGTCCAAGACCAGACCAGATCTGCCCCCAAACGAACCCATGACCCCTGCTAGCTATCTCCCAGACACTTCTGCAGATGGCCAGTGTTATTCTGTTATTCACCAGTATTGGCCGAGGTAGAGGGTGCAAGCATAGCTTTATACTGAGACTCAACAAAGAACACACGTACGTACGCTTCCTAAACGTTTGCCTCTTGTTGAAGTGTCCGGCCCGGACATTAGCCAATCACCAGGGATGGAGTCGACCAATCCCAGTTGTCTTTCGAACACGGACAGAAAACATGTGCTTTAGGAGTCGTTAAGATATAGCCAGACACTGGTAATCCAAGCAGTTGACTGCAGTGTGCAAAGCTAACCTCTCTCTCTCTCTCTCTCTCTCTCTCTCTCTCTCTCTCTCTCTCTCTCTCTCTCTCTCTCTCTCTGTCTCTCTCTGTCTCTCTCTCTAGCTGACTTTCGAGGGGATGTCAGGCAGTAAGGCTCTTGGCGGCTCACGGCGGCGGCGGACTCGCTGTCGGCGCTGCCAGGCGTGCATGCGGACCGAGTGCGGCGAGTGCCACTTCTGTAAAGACATGAAGAAGTTCGGAGGACCTGGGAGGATGAAGCAGTCCTGCCTGCTGCGACAGTGCACCGCGGTGAGACACACACACACACATGCCTGGACACTGCTTTAACAGTGCACCGCGGTGAGACACATACACACAAATGCCTGGACACTGCTGCGACAGTGCACAGTGGTGACACACACACACACTCTGCCTTCACGGTGTTCAATGGTGAGACACACACACTCTCTCTGCCTTAACAGTGTTCAATGGTGAGACACACACACTCTCTCTGCCTTAACAGTGTTCAGTGGTGAGACACACACACACTCTCTCTGCCTTAACAGTGTTCAGTGGTGAGACACACACACTCTCTCTGCCTTAAGTGTTCAGTGGTGAGACACACACTCTCTCTGCCTTAACAGTGTTCAGTGGTGAGACACACACACTCTCTCTGCCTTAAGTGTTCAGTGGTGAGACACACACACTCTCTCTGCCTTAACAGTGTTGAGTGGTGAGACACACACACTCTCTCTGCCTTAACAGTGTTGAGTGGTGAGACACACACACTCTCTCTGCCTTAAGTGTTCAGTGGTGAGACACACACACACTCTCTCTGCCTTAACAGTGTTGAGTGGTGAGACACACACACTCTCTCTGCCTTAACAGTGTTGAGTGGTGAGACACACACACTCTCTCTGCCTTAACAGTGTTCAGTGGTGAGACACACACACTCTCTCTGCCTTAACAGTGTTCAGTGGTGAGACACACACACTCTCTCTGCCTTAAGTGTTAAGCAGTGCCACTGCTTCAACTGTCACTGACAGAACGTGAACTGTAACCGAAAGGTTGTCCACGTTACACTTTCTCTGTGGGAAGAAAGGCAGATGTTTGGGTTGTTTTAACAAAGCCGCCCTCCTTGACGAACAATGAGAATGTTCTCGAGGGAGGGCGTGTCGTCGGCTGACGTGTTGTGACCGGTGAGGTCCCCACAGGCTGGGGGTGGTGTGACCGGTGAGGTCCCCACAGGCTGGGGGTGGTGTGACCGGTGAGGTCCCCACAGGCTGGGGGTGGTGTGACCGGTGAGGTCCCTGACAGGCTGGGGGTGGTGTGACCGGTGAGGTCCCTGACAGGCTGGGGGTGGTGTGACCGGTGAGGTCCCTGACAGGCTGGGGGTGGTGTGACCGGTGAGGTCCCCACAGGCTGGGGGTGGTGGCTGACGTCTTGTCTCTCCTCGTCACCTCCTGACTGCGCACGGCTCCGGCGGAGCGGGGCCCTCACTGAACTGCTCTTCACCAAGACTCCTCCAGTTTGGCCTGAAGGAGTTTGTCCTCTTCTTCCTGGAGGGGTTCAGCTCGGCTGAGGTGCAGCTCCGCGGGCGTGTGTGAAGCCCTCTGTGACGCTGCATGTTTGAAAGGGCTGCACGGATAACATTAGATTGGATGGCAGAAACCCACAGGCTAGACCTGAACTCTGCACACTTCCGCTCTCTCAGCTTAGCCCCCAGATGCAGGTCTAGCCTCGCTCTCTCAGCTTAGCCCCCAGATGCAGGTCTAGCCTCGCTCTCTCAGCTTAGCCCCCAGATGCAGGTCTAGTCTCGCTCTCTCAGCTTAGCCCCCAGATGCAGGTCTAGTCTCGCTCTCTCAGCTTAGCCCCCAGATGCAGGTCTAGTCTCGCTCTCTCAGCTTAGCCCCCAGATGCAGGTCTGGCCTCGCTCTCTCAGCTTAGCCCCCAGATGCAGGTCTGGCCTCGCTCTCTCAGCTTAGCCCCCAGATGCAGGTCTAGTCTCGCTCTCTCAGCTTAGCCCCCAGATGCAGATCTAGTCTCGCTCTCTCAGCTTAGCCCCCAGATGCAGGTCTAGTCTCGCTCTCTCAGCTTAGCCCCCAGATGCAGATCTAGTCTCGCTCTCTCAGCTTAGCCCCCAGATGCAGGTCTAGTCTCGCTCTCTCAGCTTAGCCCCCAGATGCAGGTCTAGTCTCGCTCTCTCAGCTTAGCCCCCAGATGCAGGTCTGGCCTCGCTCTCTCAGCTTAGCCCCCAGATGCAGGTCTAGTCTCGCTCTCTCAGCTTAGCCCCCAGATGCAGGTCTAGTCTCGCTCTCTCAGCTTAGCCCCTAGATGAAGGTCTAGTCTCGCTCTCTCAGCTTAGCCCCCAGATGCAGGTCTAGCCTCTCTGAGCAGCGATGATGAGGGGCAGCCCGTCACGGGGATGGATGGGACTGGGAGCACAGGAACACGAGGACATCGTTCCAAAGCCAACCACGTCCGCTAGCCCGTCAGCGAGGTCAGTAAGTGGAGGTGTGAGCTGGCCGCTGGACAAGGTTGACGTGGAGTTGGAATGCTTCTAGCTGAACCCTTGCCTAGTCCTGTTCACCTGCTTGTGTTGACAGTGAGATGTGAATGGACACGCCAGCCCTCTCATCACTTCTGGTTTCAAACGGCAGATAACGTGGACACTGATCAGGTGCAGAGCAGCTCTCGGACACAAGTCTTTCATGAATGCATGCACACATGCCTGCACGCAGGCAGAGTGTCTTAAAGGAGTGAGTTATTTTTCCAAAACGGAAGCTAGCTAGTTTTAGTTAGCTTCCGTTACCTAGCAACCTAGCATAATACTCGTAGCAATGCTACTACCTGCTAGTGTTACTTGTTAGCCTCCTAATTGTAAATTTTTGAAGCCATACTATAGCGTTTGTCATATAGTTTTTGTCTATCGGAAAATAGTCGGTTGGAATGTTCAGAATCACATATGTGTGACGCTACTCCTTAACGGGTTAATGATTGAACGTGTGATTTTATTGATTGGTTGCCTGTGTGAAGGTTCTGAACGGCATTGGCAGTCAGGGGGGGAGGGGAAGGGGGGGGGGGGGGCTCTTGCTTGCTTGGATGTGAAAAACGTAGTGCTGCGTTTCCGTGGTAACTGAGGATATTGTTGCTTGGGTGTGTTGGTTGTCTGTAGCGTGATGCCTTTGATGTGGGGAGCTTCGTGGCCTGCTGCTGTCACAGACAATAAGGAGGGAGTGTTTCCACGGCGACAGGTAGAGAGGCCCGAGATGTTGAAGGAAAGCAGGACAGCCGAGCTCAGAGGTTTAAACCCTCACAATATAATGATGGATAATAAGAGTCTTCCTTTAGGCTTCGGATTTCCTCTTTCTCTCTGCTGCTGTGGAGATGAACTGCTGTTACTTAGTTGCTGAATCAGCTTGCTAGGCCCAGATTCTGCTGGTTGTGTGGTTCATCAAGTCACACAAACAGCTTGATTTCACCATTGATATCTCTGGTTTTCCCTTGTTATGCTACAAATACCAGTTCTTGTTTAAATAAAAAAAAAAAAACACGTGAGCACTATTTTAAACTCGAAGGTAATATTCTTCATGAATCTCCTTTCATCCCTGTGTGTTAAGATGTTAGTGTGTGTGTTAAGATGTTAGTGTGTGTGTCTCTTGCCCAGTTTCTTATTGTCATTCTCTCTGTCCTGTCTGATACATCCATGTTAACTGACTGTGTGTGTGTGCAGCCGGTGCTGCCCCACACGGCCGTGTGTTTCTCCTGCGGCGAGGCGGGGAAGGAGGACACCGTGGACTCTGAGGAGGACAAGTTCAGCCTGTCTCTGATGGAGTGCACCATCTGCAACGAGATCATCCACCCCTGCTGCCTCAAGGTGGGGCCTCGCAAACAGCTGTGCGCATGCCTGGCCCTCGCGCTCACAGACGCTCACTCACATACGAACACGCACACACGCTCGCACACTCACTCGCACACACTCGCACACACGCTCGCACACACACACGCTCACACACACATGCTTCCCCTCTCAAACACGCATGCTTACACATGCTTCCCCTCACACACGCTCACACACACACGCTCACACACACATGCTTCCCGTCACACACACATGCTTACACATGCTTCCCCTCTCAAACACGCATGCTTACACATGCTTCCCCTCACACACGCTCACACACACACGCTCGCACACACACGCTCGCACACACACATGCTTCCCCTCACACACACACACATGCTTACATAACGATTCCTCTCACTCACTCACAGGTTTACACTCACACACACAGGTCTGTGTCATGTTGATAAGGGTGATGATCTGTTTCACTCCTGTACTTCCTCTCCAGATGGGGAAAGCAGAAGGCATCATCAACGATGAGATCCCCAACTGCTGGGAGTGTCCCAAGTGCCACAAGGAGGGAAAGACCAGCAAGGTGAGGCTGGGGCCAGGGGGGAGTCAGGGCTGGAGGTGCTGGAGGGCTGCAGGGCTGGAGGTGCTGGAGGGCTGCAGGGCTGGAGGTGCTGGAGGGCTTCAGGGTTGGAGGTGCTGGAGGGCTGCAGGGCTGGAGGTGCTGGAGGGCTGCAGGGTTGGAGGTGCTGGAGGGCTGCAGGGTTGGAGGTGCTGGAGGGCTGCAGGGTTGGAGGTGCTGGAGGGCTGCAGGGTTGGAAGTGCTGGAGGTGCTGGAGGGCTGCAGGGTTGGAGGTGCTGGAGGGCTGCAGGGTTGGAGGTGCTGGAGGGCTGCAGGGTTGGAGGTGCTGGAGGGCTGCAGGGTTGGAGGTGCTGCAGGGTTGGAGGTGCTGGAGGGCTGCAGGGTTGGAGGGCTGCAGGGTTGCAGGGCACTGATGACCCTGTGTGTGCTCCAGGACCAGGGTGACGGCTCGGGGAAGAGGAGGATGGATAACGGGGAGGTGGGCCGCTGGAAGCTGACAGACGAGCCGCCCCCCAGCAAGAAGAAGCCCCTGGCCCTGGAGGAGGGGGGGGCGGGCGGACGGCCACAAGAGGAAGAAGGACAAGGAGCTGCCGGCAGACAGCGGCCCTAAGAAGAAGGTGAGAGGGAGGGGTCTGGGGGAGGAAGGTGGGAGGGAGGAGGGAGGGGGGTCTGGGGGGGAGGGAGTTGGGGGAGGGAGGGGGGAGGGGTCTGGGGGAGGAAGGGGTCTGGGGGAGGAAGGGGTCTGGGGGAAGGAGGGGGGAGGTGGGAGGGGGGGGGGGGGGGTCTGGGGGGGAGGGAGGTGGGGGAGGGAGAGGTGAGGGGTCTGAGGGAGGGGGTGAGCATCCAGTAGCCTCTGCTAGATTCTGCTGAACCTGTCAGCTAACTGTCTCTTCTCTCCTGACTCTTCAGATGAAAGGTGCCCATGAAAAAAGACTAAAGAAGGTACTGCTTCACCCACGATCATCCCTCTCACCCTCTCAAGCTGATTATTACCCCCTTCTAAATCTGGGGTGAACTGCGGTCACACTCCGTATTTTTTTGAAGATTAGGAATTAGGATGATAATCTTTTTAGCCGTAGTTACCATCAGTAAGGAGATCCTGATCTTGGCATTAAGGCCTTTACGGACCGAGTCAGATGAACAAAAATGTTAAATATTCCTTAAAAAGAAAATCATACTGAAACCTTTCATACCAAATCCGGTGAACAAAAATTCAAGACCCCTTGATCACGTGACTAAAACTTGATATCTTATTGGTTGGTCAGTTTATACGTTGTCCGAAATTCCCCAAATTGAAACAGCAACATTGGTGTGCAATGACTCATAGAGATACCTGGCTCCAAATGGAATAAATGACGTCCTATTATTCGGACTCGGTCTGCAAACAGTGTGTTGAGCTTGTCTCTCTCTCCCCCTAACTCTGAGGTCTCTCTCCCTCATGACAGAAACAGAAGCCCAACTCCTCCGACACGTCCGAGTCCAACGGCCCCAACTCCACCTCCGGGCCGGGTCAGGGGTCAGGGGGGGGCGGGGCCAACCCCCAGGCCCCGCCCTCCTCCACGGCCAGCCAGGACCAACGCTCGCACCACAGGGAGAAACTGGAGCGCTTCAAACGCATGTGCCAGCTGCTGGAGAGAGTCCCAGAGTCCAGCTCCTCCAGCTCCTCCAGCTCAGAGTCCGACTCAGAGTCCGAGTCCGACTCCCCCTCCGGCTCCGACGGGCGCCGCGGCTCCTCCCCCTCCTCCCCTGCCCCGGTCGCCTACGGCAACAGCGGGGGACGCGAGCGGGAGCGTAACCGGGAGCGAGAGCGGGAGAGGGAGCGGCGGCTGGCGGCGCTGGGGTTCAGCGCCAGCGAGGACTCGGAGGGGGAGGGGGGCGGGGGGGCGGAGGAGGAGAGGGAGCCGGCGGAGGAGCAAGGGGGGACGGACAAGAACCGGCGCAAGGGGGAGGGGCCCCCGCGGGGGCGCAAGGGGACACTGGGGGACGGCGAGGACGAGGACGGCGGGGAGAGGAGCAGGAAGCCTACCCCCTTGCCCCCTCCATCCCCCCTCTCCTCCAATCAGCCCCCGCCGCCCCCTTCCTCGGGGCACCCCGGGCCCCCAGGGGCGGACGGCTTCGCCGGGAAGCGCAGCAACGGCTCGGAGGCACGCAACGGCCGGACTCGGGCGGCAGGGGGGGGCAGGGGGGGCGAGCGTGGGGAGGCGCAGGAGAAGGAGAACGCCAACAGCAGCGGGGGCGGAGGGGGGGGCGGGGCCCCGGTCACTAACCACCGCCACGGCAACACGGGCAAGGGCAACCGTGGCAACAAGATCCGCAGCAAGCCCAACCAGACGAGCTCGTCCCGGAACAGCAGCCTGTCGGCCTCCTCCAACGCCACGTCTAACGGGGGGGGGCGGGGGGCCGCTGGGGGCCTCCGGGGGGGGCACCATGTCCTCCCTGGCCGCCTCGCCCCGCTCCCAGCCCTCCCGCCTGGCCCCCCGCTCCCAGCTGATGAAGCGCAGCCCCCCCGCCGTTCCCTCGCCCCCCCGGCCCGTGCAGATGGAGCGCCACCTGGTGCGGCCCCCGCCCGCCTGCCCCGAGCCCCACTGCCTGCCCCTGGACTCAGGCTCCTCCCACGTCATGGCCCGGGACGTGTGGCTGCGCGTCTTCCAGCACCTCAGCCAGCGGGAGCTGTGCGTCTGCATGAGGGTGTGTCGGACATGGAGCCGCTGGTGAGCATGGCAACGCTAGACGCTAACCTGCAAGAGGACGGGTGTAGCTGGCCGACGGGTTCACCCGTTTATCCGTTCACCCAATCACCTGTTGATCTGTTAATCTTACATATTCACCCGGTCCTCCCTCCAGGTGTTGTGACAAGCGGCTGTGGACCCAGATCGACCTGAGCCGCCAGCGCTCCATCACCCCCCCCATGCTGAGCGGCATCATCAGGAGGCAGCCGGTCTCCCTGAACCTGGGCTACACCAACATCTCCAAGAAACAACTCATGTGGCTCATCAACCGCCTGCAGGGTGGGCACCTCAGACAGGGCCGGCACCTCAGACAGGGCCGGCACCTCAGACAGGGCCGGCCCCTCAGACAGCGCCGGCCCCTCAGACAGCGCCGGCCCCTCAGACAGGGCCGGCACCTCAGACAGGGCCGGCACCTCAGACAGCGCCGGCACCTCAGACAGGGCCGGCACCTCAGACGGGGCCGGCACACACACACACTGTGCGCTGTGGTTTTATTATTTTGATGACGGACCTCTCCTAACCCGGGGGGTTTCCATCCTGTCACATAGTGTACAGATATTCATTACAAGCTTATGCTGAAAAGTATAAGCTTCTACCAGTTCAGTAAGGGAATTTCTCTTGATATGATTTCTTAAATATTGTGTTCTCGTCCTCCCCTCAGGTCTGGTAGAGCTGAACGTGTCGGGGTGCCCCTGGTCGTCAGTGTGTGCCCTGTGCCAGGCCTCCTGCCCCTGCCTGCGCCTGCTGGACCTCAGCCGGGTGGAGGACCTGAAAGACTCCCACCTGCGGGAGCTGTTGGCGCCCCCTGCTGACACCAGGACAGGTCTGTCACCCCGGAAACAGGTTGCCGGGACACTGGCCCTGTTTGAGGACCCAAAAACGCCCAATTGAACTGACGTACAGAAGTATTAGTTATAAGCTTGCTAATGCTTAACACAAGTCACCAGATAAGCCATTGATACTACTAACAACTAAAAACTAGATATCAAATATATATTAAACTATATAAAACGAGGATCACAGTCAGATTAGATTTGCCGTGTGAGGGAGGTGACCTAATGCTCTCTGCTCCACAGCTCACGGAGAGAGCAGAGGGGGGCGGTTCCAGAACGTGACAGAGCTGCGATTGGCCGGCTTGGACTTGACGGACGCCTCTTCCCGCCTATTGGTGCGCTACCTGCCTCACTTGACCAAGCTGGACCTGAGTCAGTGTGGGAACATCACAGACCAGACCATCCTCACCCTGACCTCCCCCATCTCCCCCCTCAGAGACAGCCTGACCCATGTCAACCTGGCAGGTACACACACGGACACATACATACACACACACACACAGTAGTTACATTTCACCCTGATCTGGGGCAACTTGATGTACAGCTCTGCCCTCACTAGAACTTTTCAGATCATCATCCTCAAAAACGTTTGTTATTATTATTGTTATTACTATTATTATTATTACTACTATTTGTATTACTAATATTACAAGTTGTATTACTCATATTATTATTTATATTATTAGAATAATTATTAGAATGATAATAATGATAATAATAACCCAAGTTAATGTGAGCTGTGTGGCGTGTGACCAGGCTGTCTGAAGATGACGGAGCAGTGCCTGGTTCTGCTGCGGCGCTGCTCCTCCCTGCAGACTGTGGACATGCGCTCCTGTAGCCTGCTGACGGCTGACTCCTGCCAGCTGCTGTCCTTCCCCTCCTCCTTCCCCTCCTCCACGCCCTGCGGCCCCGACGACACAACGCTACTGAAGAACAGCTAAGGCCCCGCCTACGGCCTGGTCTCCAGCCCCGCCCCCTCCGGCCCCGCCCACTCTGGCCCCGCCCCCTCCGGCCAGCCCCGCCCCTTCCAGCCACCGCCCCTACACTACACACCGGAGGGGTGGGGCCTGGGGGCCATGGTGGGAGAGGCCTCTTGGGGCAGAGAGAAGGCAGGGTGGTTTATAAGGAGAATCCCTTCACAGACCCTTCAGCTGTTTGGGAACGGACAAGTTGCAGCAGGGGAAAACCGAAAACATTAGCATGTACATATTCGTTATCTGTAAAAAAAAAAAAAAAAAAGAAAAAAAAGACTACAAAAGAAATGGTGTGTGTATATAAATGTAGTTTACTGTAAATGATGGTCTGTTCGCCCTGTTCCCCTCCCGCCTCCTCCTCTTCCTCCTCCTGAGGACCAGACCACGCCATCCGCTAGGCGACGGGCGCCGCGTCGCCGCTGTCTAGAGCAGATTTTGCACTCCGTGTTCAAACGCTCTCCTTCGATACGGGCCCAGACCAGGAAGAATGTACCCACGCCTGAGACTGCTCCCTACACAGACAGATGCTGGGATGGTGCGCGCGTGCGTGTGTGTGTGTGTGTGTGAGAGAGAGAAAGAGTGTGTGTGTGTGCGTGTACGTACCGTGTGAGCATGTAGGAGATGTAAAACAGTGTTAAATGTGACTAGAGCGCTGGAGAGAGTATACAGCCCAGTATGAACGTTCCTCACCACTAAACTCTGGGGAGGGGGGGGGGGGCAGGCGAACCGCACGCCCTCCATCCCTCCTGTCCAATCACGGCTTTGACGCCTCTTAAGCCCAAACCTCCTTTCTTCCTCAGCCGCCACACTCCAAGACTAGCTGGGTGGAGCTCCTCCTCCTCCTCCCTGCTTCTCTCCGCTCCTCCAGCCTTACTTATGTGCCATCCCCCTTTCCCTCCCTCCTCCCCCCATCCTGGCATTCTGTCAGGCTCTGTCCTTCGCTCTGTCACTGGCCCTTCTCCATCTCTCCTTTCCTTATCTCCTCTCTCCCGCCTCTGCCTCTCTCCCGTCTCTGCCCTCTGTCCTGCCTCTGTCTGTCTGGGCCTGCAGCAGCCTGGTGTTTCTGTGTGTACGTTCTGTGAAGGTGGGGGGGGTGCTGGACCTTGCTGTGTCCAACTGCACTGAACTATGCTTACTGTACTGTTCTGTACTGTACTGTAGTACAACTCCACCATAACGCAACTGAGACCCTACTGCCTGCTCTAACGATACGTACCGCCTGGCTAGTGCGGCGCTTCTGCTGTACGCGCGAAGACGTGGTCAGGATAGGTCATGTGGGCGCGTGCCAGAGAGGGACTGTGGTACCCTGTGGTGGGCGTCAGGCTTGCCTGTCACCCCCCCCCCCCCCCCCCCCGTCACACCCCCTCCTGCACTGAGCTGCTCTGTAGAGCAGGACGACCACAGCTCCACAACCCGACTCGGGGGTCCCCCTCAGACGACTGGCCTCCGCTCAGACAGACGTTTCTGGTCAGGTGTCCAGAAGTCTAGACATGCTGCTTAACTTTCCAGAACCCCCGGGCTGCTCCTGCAGTGTTGCTTCCTGTCTGCGTGTTCCGTCTGACAGGCAGGTCTGCTGCTGGGCTTCCCCTGCTGGAACAATCATCAGTCATTTTGGCTGGTTCATGGTTTAAACCATACCTAGAGATCCAGTATGTTTATACACCTGGACAGGCTTGTAATGTGGTTCATGGTTTAAACCGTACCTGCAGATCCAGTATGTTTATACACCTGGACAGGCCTGTAGTGTGGTTCATGGTTTAAACCGTACCTGTGGATCCAGTATGTTTATACACCTGGACAGGCCTGTAGTGTGGTTCATGGTTTAAACCGTACCTGTGGATCCAGTATGTTTATACACCTGGACAGGCCTGTAGTGTGGTTCATGGTTTAAACCGTACCTGTGGATCCAGTATGTTTATACACCTGGACAGGCCTGTAGTGTGGTACATGGTTTAAACCGTACCTGTGGATCCAGTATGTTTATACACCTGGACAGGCCTGTAGTGTGGTTCATGGTTTAAACCGTACCTGTGGATCCAGTATGTTTATACACCTGGACAGGCTTGTAATGTGCCATCAGCTGACACAGAGGGAAGCGGGCAGGAGCTGTTTATCTGCTGTAGTTCGGTGAGCAGCGTTAGACGACGCTCTGCCTCCCGGCAGTGTTTAAACCAGGTCACAACGCGCCCATCCAGCTCGTCTTACTACAACAGAATGTGCATCGACAACGGTTGAACCGCTTCAGACCAGTGGTAGAGACTGGACAGCACTTCTGTTCTACAGCAACGGACCAGAATCATTGGGTTGGGTTTGGGGTCGAGAGCGTTCCCTCTGGGTCTGTCTCTTGACTGCGGTCGTCTGCGTTTATGAGCTGTGTGGATCTGACTGCAGCTGGAGCGATGCTGGTGGTGAAGCCTCCACACTAGCCTGATCCAGCTCTGGGTGTCGCTGGGCCGTCTTAAAGCCTCAATTTCTTCTTCCTTGTCTGAATCATGAGTTTGGCTCGTTCCCCCATCTAACCGTTTCTTGATTTCTTGGTTTCGTTTTCTACTCCGACACAGATTTTAGTCCATCCAGCTCCAAATTTGAGTATTTTTATACCCCCCCCCCCCCCCCCCCCCTTACTGCCACCAAGTCTACTCTGATCAACTTGGTATTATGCCCCTCGCAGGTTTCAGTATGATTGTATGCATAACTTGCTGATGTTATCGTTGACCAGTTGTTTATCCACATGCAGCGTTTGTGTGTAAACAGTTTGTCACAGAGTGTCACTGGCTTACGCTGGTAAACACGGAGTAGATCTGCTCTGGTACCCTGACATGAAACTGACAAGATCTGCACAAAATCTGTAGCCAAATCATGAACTTAAAAAAACAGCAGTTGTCAGCATCAAACTCATAAAGTGGTCTGTGCTAGCCAACATTTAGCTAAGTGCTCTAGCTAGCTTGTTCCATGTTAGCTAGCTCGGGTTGAGGCCTGAAATGACCATGTTGTTTGCCATTAAGCTATGCTGTTTTGTCATACTGAACCTGCCATATCATAATTTACAGTGATATGGGGGTGAGGCCAAAAGGCTAGCGAAGCAAATGCCCAATTTGGTGTAAAAAGAAAAGTGCCATAGATACGCTAGATCAGTATTTAATGTGAACTATTCTAAGAGACTGAATCAGTCAGGTTGTGTCTTGTATACCTCTGTCTGTATATGTGGGGTCAATACTGGGTTTATGCATTCTGTTTACCGAGGCTCCGCCTAGCATCTTAACGCATATCAATTGTTACACTGACAACCACTTTCGCTGACTGAAATGGTGGGCAGTTTATCACGATTGATAAAGTCCGATATCTCCAAAAGCTCTTATATCCAATCACAAAGCAGTCATATCATTTTCCTACTGTCCTTTTTATCAAAGAGTTTGGCCCAAAGCCCTTTCTAAGCCTTACTCTCCGGATTGTGTAGAGATCTGAGGCATTTGGTCATGCGTGAGAAGATGGCTGTAATTCCAATCAGCCAATAAGTGGGGGAATAAGCAAAGTACAACATTGTCTGTATTCGATGAATACCTTCAGATGTGTGCGCTTGAGGTGAGAGGATGGAAGGGAGACCCTTAAATCATGTTGACCCAAAACTCAAGACTGTACTGTTGTGTCTTTACCAAACTGTATTACACATGAAGATGCACTGGATCTTTGTTAAAACACCATGATAATCATCATCACTTCTTGCCAAAAGTCCTGCTTTCTTTAAAAAGGGGCATTTTATCCATTATTTTCTTTTGCGCTTGTTCGTTTTGGTTAATGATTTTTTTTTTGTTTTTCATTGTGTTGATCAAAATGAGGAAGATAAGTTAGAACAATGCGAAAAACGGACAGAAAGACCAACTAATGGCAGCTACTTACGAGTGACTACTGTAAAATGATGAACTAAATAAAGACAATGGGGTTGTTTTTACAATATCGTTGTTGGCTCCACTTGTGAGACATTATTTCACATATTACAACTAATCCAGTTCTACATGCTAATTGCTGTCTGGCTCTACGTGTTCATGATATGTAATATGTTCAGTAGATTAAAGATGGCGTATTGTCTTTTGCAAACACTGTCTTTTTAACACTTCAATTGACAGTGTTAGTATGAATAATGGATAGCGGTACCGTGAGCAGGTGAGAAACCGTGTTACAAAGTGACTGGGTGGTATATACATTATTAAACCTGAATACTTAAAGTTGATTTAGATGTACCTAACATTCATTTGCTCCTCACAAATAGGAAAATAAGTGATATGTCATAAAAGATTGAGAATGCATACACTTTGCATAATTAAGACCGCATCTTTATGTGGAAGTCCAGATGTACTGTTGTGAATCTGAAAAGTTCCCCATAATGCATACACGATTTTTGTCTTTTTTTGATTCTTGTTTTACCTGCAAAAAAAAAAACACGTCATGATTCAATGATAGTGGTTACGTTTTTCGCTGGATTGAAATGTTTCTTTTTCTTCACTTGAATATTAAAATCATAGCGTCATTCCGTTTACTGTACCCCGAGGTGTGTGCACGCAACAACCGGAGACGCGACGGCGCGGTAGAGAAGGGAGGAGGGATTTTTTTTTCACCGTAGCAGCGGCGCGTGATATCCTTCCGCGGGAGTCAAGTGCGGCCCTTTCCCTCCCGACAACACAGGATGAGAACAAGCAGCATTGCTGCTAAAACACGTTATTTAACGCTGAGCTTTTGAATAATCGGCGTGTATTTGGTGCAAAACCAACCAACTAGGGATTAACCGGGGGTGTGTGTTTTTTCTCAGCGTCTTTTTATTGATTTACACACGTTCCTTTAGCATCGGTTGAACACTGAAGAAATATAATCCGGTTTGAGTTGTGCGCGGCAATCTAACTAGTTAGCGACTACTTCTGTGAAGAGTGGCTGGGACAGAATGGAGCTTATAACAATTCTCGAAAAAACCGTCTCTCCAGGTGATTATGCAAATAGATACATATTTCTAAATGCCGTGTGAATTATATTATAGAACAACAACTTGACATATGTGTATGACAGTACCGGTGAAAGTTAGCCAGACAGATCTGAAAAGCAGAGGGGGAAATACCTTGCTAAGCTATGCGGCTAATGCTAGCCACGGCCTGCTCAACCCCGCAGATGCGGCTGTTGCATGACGAGGGTGGTGCTTAGCTTAGCCAGCTAGCCCGGTAGCCGCGCTCTGTAAGAAGCATGCTGGTTTGGTGGCTAAATGCGTTAGCTTTAGTTCTGCTATGTGTAGTTAGCTAGGGAAAGCAACATGATTGACAAGTGAGGGAGCGCCCTGATATCAAATACTTTGCGTTGAAAAGTGTCGAGCTACATCGTGTACGATACAGCCAGTTCAGTTGATCAACCCGCGTTTAAACTAGCGAGCTAACTTCGTTAGTTAACCTAGCTTGCTGTAATTGATGTGCAAATGAGTCGGCCCTACCCCGCACCCCAGCTACTTTGAACACATTGCTAGCCAGAACATATGGGATTTGAAATCTTAAAAAGCCGAGGCCCAATAATACAACGTTAACAATATAAAGATACTTTTATTGTGGGCTCACGCCAATCGTCAGTGCTTATGGTATACGGATTGATCGTAACGATCTAGATTTAGAGATATTAGCCAGTGAGTTTTGAGTCTTGTCCATGCTGCGATACTTGTGCCATTTTACCTGCTAGCTAACGTTAGCCAACATGCTTTCGAAGCCAGCTAAGTGGTGGCAAATAGTTTGAAAGGAAGCTAATATAGCTAGCATGCAAACAACCCTTTCTAAAGTGTAAGCTTTTGCAAGATATCAAAATGCCGATTCACCGTCTTTTTAGCAGCGATAACGTTAAAGCGATACGATTGTAAGTTTATGACATATCTAAATGTTATGAATTTGATTATGAAAGGCTGGATGTTACATCTATGGTGTCATGGCACTCTAACTAGAAATGTGGATGCATGCTAGGCAGATCCGGGTTAGCAAGCTAGCACAACTTTGCTGTTTCATTTCGGCGTGCGCCAGTGGCATAGCCACCCAACTTGGCTTAGCTGCAAATCTACACGTTAACATTTCTCCCTCTTGTTCACCTCAGATCGAAATGAACTGGAGGCGGCACAGAAGTTTCTGGAACAAGCGGCGATTGAAAATCTGGTTCGTATCCTGTTGTTATTTAACATTGATTACACCGAAAGTGCTTATGCCGGTCACATTGGGCTCTGGCGCCAGAAACGGGATGAGTACGCAGTGAACACCCAGCTTGTCTACCGGAGCCCCCTCCCTTCCGCCAACACCTCCACATTGTGGCAGCTAGCGTCACATGCTCCGCGGCTTTCAGAATGAATGGAGACCAGACAAGCGATACTATTCTGCATCTAGCCAGCCAACTGCTATACATGTCGGACGAGTTTAGCCGACATTACTCTTTGAAACCTCCTGGAGCACAATTGCACAAATCCATTCCAGAGGCAGTCAGACATGCAGACAACGGGACATGAGGGAAGGCTTAGCGAGAGAAGCGGATGTGCTGCACTTATAACTAGGACATGTGGGTTGTATGTTCTAATCCCTGTTTGATTTACTTTGATACCTAAGCGTGTAGCCAACCGGTGACAGGGAACCGTCCTGGTACGCTGGAAGCATCCAGCAAGCTTCCCTCAGACAGATGGTCATATCAGTTTGGGACTAGAAATGAAAAGGGTGCAGCTAGCTGGCAGGGAAAGAGGGGGGTAATATGTGGTCAAGGCATCTGTTACCAAGGCCTGGTTTTTCCTGCGGAGGTGTCGACTAGCTGTGTGTATGAAATCCACCGTGCGGTCCTAAAATCGATAAAGCTTGGGTTTGGGCGCCCCTTTAGCTTACTGGGTTAGACGCCTTCCATGAGAGCTGAGGCCCACACGCAGAGGCCCGGGTTCGATTCCGGCACAGGCCCTTTACCGCATGTCAACCCCTCTCCCTATATTTCCTGTCCTCTCTCTCTCAAAAAATATGGACAGGAAGTATGCTGTCTGTCATAAATAATGAAGGCAGAAATGCCACCAAAAATATATTTTAAACAAATAAAAATATTTATCTAAAATGTGTGTTCTTCCAGCCGACGTTCCTGGTGGAGCTCTCCAAGGTTCTGGCCAACCCAGGGAACACCCAGGTGGCCCGCGTGGCTGCAGGCCTGCAGGTGAAGAACTCGCTCACCTCCAAGGACCCAGACGTCAAGTCCCAGTACCAGCAGCGATGGCTGGCCATCGACGCCAACGCACGCCGCGAGATCAAGAACTTTGTAAGAGCTCACCTCAAACACCCTAGGTACTCTGAGGGGCTGGTCTGGCTCAGTGGTTAGAGCAGTTTGACTGCAGATCAAGTGGTCGCAGGTTCGAATACCCGTTTGTGTCATATTTTATTTAACTTCTGCTAAATGAACACATTATGTATCCTCCATGTTGTTATACTGACAGAGTAGTAGCTGTAGTCTGTCATTACTACTTGTCCAGTAATGTAAATGCTTTCACTTATTCCCTCTTGGCCCCTCTTGTACCTATTCACCTATAGAGTGAATTGGTACATAATCATCAATGTGTCAATTGAATAACATTTGAACTCTGAATTTCAACAAACTCAAAGGCACTCAAGAATTATTAGTATTATGACGGCACGGTCATCCTAAACATTTCACGCATTTCAGAATCAATCCTCTGACCTCACACCTCCAGGGTCAGCTATCTTAGTCCAGACCTCCTCCCCTCTCAGAGCAGTATCAGTTGGCTGACCTCTGACCCCCCCCCTCCTCTCCAGGTGCTGCAGACCCTGGGCACGGAGACATACCGGCCCAGCTCGGCCTCCCAGTGCGTGGCTGGGATCGCCTGTGCCGAGATCCCGGTGAGCCAGTGGCCGGAGCTCATCCCCCAGCTGGTGGCCAACGTGACGGACCCCAGCAGCACTGAGCACATGAAGGAGTCCACCCTGGAGGCAATAGGGTACATCTGCCAGGACATAGTGAGTACTGGAGCCTTCACACACACGCACGCACACACACACACACACACGCACACACACACGAAGGCCAGGACATAGTGAGTACTGGAGCCTTCACACACACACACACACACACACGAAGGCCAGGACATAGTGAGTACTGGAGCCTTCACACACACGCACGCACGCACACACACACACACACACACACGAAGGCCAGGACATAGTGAGTACTGGAGCCTTCACGCACGCACACACACACACACACACACACACACGAAGGCCAGGACATAGTGAGTACTGGAGCCTTCACACACGCACGCACGCACACACACACACACACGAAGGCCAGGACATAGTGAGTACTGGAGCCTTCACACACGCACGCACGCACACACACACACACACACGAAGGCCAGGACATAGTGAGTACTGGAGCCTTCGCACACATGCACACGCACGCACGCACACACACACACACACACACACACGAAGGCCAGGACATAGTGAGTACTGGAGCCTTCACACACGCACGCACGCACGCACGCACGCACGCACGAAGGCCAGGACATAGTGAGTACTGGAGCCTTCACACGCACGCACACACACACACACGAAGGCCAGGACATATTGAGCACTACTTTATACTTGTGGTTTTCATTTTGTTTGTGCATTTTTATACATGATATACCTAAGGATTATAACTTATTATATAATAGAACAAAAGCAAACAAGTCTAAAGCGCCTCTCTGACCCGGTGGTGTGTCCCCAGGACCCAGAGCAGCTGCAGGACAACGCCAACCAGATCCTGACGGCCATCATCCAGGGCATGAGGAAGGAGGAGCCTAGCAACAACGTCAAGCTGGCCGCCACCAACGCCCTCCTCAACTCCCTGGAGTTCACCAAAGCCAACTTCGACAAGGAGGTGGGCCGGACTCTCACCTCCCCCTGCCTCTCCCCTCCCTGCCTCTCTGTTCACGTTTTGTTGTACATCAGCTTAGTAACAGTAGTTTCATCCAGGGTTTAATGGTTAGCGAGGTGTTTCTTTGAACGTGTCTGGTCTATGATGAGAAATCATGCACCACGCTGAAGCAGTGATGGATAACCCTATCACAGTATCTGAGACCTTCACCTGACGCACTAAGAGCCTTCAAGCAGACAGCTGTAGGTCTGTCATACTGACTGCTGGCTTTAGATCAAAATGGACAAACACAAATTAAAATGACAAGAACACATTTTATATTCTTATAATTCCTTACCTTATCAATTATTTTATTACGTTTTCATGCCTTTTAAGTACAGTAGCTACAATGATAATTGTTAGGCACCAACCTATCAAAGCAAATATGTAAACGCAATGTGTAAACGTACATGTCAACAAACCGGGTTGTGATTGTGATTTTCAGACGGAGAGACACTTTATAATGCAGGTCGTCTGTGAAGCCACACAGTGCCCAGACACCAGAGTGAGTATCAGCTGGTGACCCCAGGGTGACCCCCCCCCCAGGGTGACCCCCCAGGTTCACCCCCCAGGTTCACCCCGGCTCCCGCGCGCCTCACCTGTACGTCCACCGCTTGTGTTATTTGTGAGGAACGAATGTGTGGGATGTGTCCTGTAGGTGCGTGTGGCAGCCTTACAGAACCTGGTCAAGATCATGTCCCTGTATTACCAGTACATGGAGACTTACATGGGCCCAGCACTTTTCGCGGTAAGCGGACCAACACCCGTGTTCTAACATGGCATACACACTGACGTAGCTCGTGGGAGAATATTTGGGTTGTGGAGGGAAGAAGGCTTGGGCCTTGTGGGAAGTTCAGTCTGTGGCAACATGTTTGGTCTATGATGAGAAATCATGCACCACGCTGAATAAGTGATGGATAAACACTGTATCTGAGACCTGCACTCCCAAAGTTGCCAGTATCAAAGTTTCTCTTAAACAAAAAAATCTGAAATGAAACTTAACACATCCTTCTCTCTCTCTCTCTCCCCTCCTCCTCTCTCTCCCCCCCTCTCCATCTCCATTCTTCCTTACTTCCTCCTTCTCCCAGATCACAATAGAAGCCATGAAAAGTGACATAGACGAAGTTGCCTTACAAGGGATTGAGTTCTGGTCCAACGTTTGTGATGAGGAGATGGACCTGGCTATCGAGGCCTCTGAGGTGAGGGGGGGGTGGGACATCCAGTCATGGCTGATGTTTGTTTGAGAATGTGTCTGGTCTATGATGAGAAATCATGCACCACGCTGAAGCAGTGATGGATAACCCTACCACATTATCTGAGACCTGCATGATGACTGATGTTAGGGACATTTCGCCTCCAAGCGTACAAAAACGAAAGCACAGCTTTCCCTTGCTCACACGTTCTGCACCTGCCACTGTGGGAGTCACGGACTGGCTGAACCCTTCGGTTTTAACTTTACAATGCCTCCCCTCTTTCTCTCCCTCCTTTCTCCTCCCCCTCCCTCCCTCTCCTCCCCCTCCTCTCCTCTCTCCTCCCTCTCCTTCCCCTCTCTCTCTCCCTCCCTCCCTCCCTCTCCTTCCCCTCTCTCCCTCCCTCTCTCCCTCCCTCCCTCTCCTCCCCCTCCCTCCCTCTCCTCCCCCTCTCTCTCTCTCTCTCTCTCCTCCATCTCCTCCCCCTCCCTCCTTTCTCTCTCCTCCTCCTCTCTCTCTCCTCCCCACCATCCTCTCCCTCCCCCACTCCCCCTCTCTATCTCCCCCCCCCACTCAGGCCTCTGAACAGGGCCGACCCCCAGAGCACACTAGTAAATTCTATGCCAAAGGAGCCTTGCAGTACCTGGTACCCATCCTGACCCAGACCCTCACCAAGCAGGTACGTGCCAGCCAGGTGTTAGCCCTACCTTCCTCCCTCCCAGGGCCCAGCGGTTTCACACCTCCATCCTCCTGCTGCTGGAAGTCCTTAGCCTCCAGCAGGAATGTCCAGGCTTGCCTCCAGGCTTGCCCGGGCCTCGGCACAGGGCTGCCTCCAGGCTTGCCCGGGCCTCGGTATACGGCTGCCTCCAGGCTTGCCCGGGCCTCGGTATACGGCTGCCTCCAGGCTTGCCCGGGCCTCGGCACAGGGCTGCCTCCAGGCTTGCCCGGGCCTCGGCACAGGGCTGCCTCCAGGCTTGCCCGGGCCTCGGCACAGGGCTGCCTCCAGGCTTGCCCGGGCCTCGGCACAGGGCTGCCTCCAGGCTTGCCCGGGCCTCGGCACAGGGCTGCCTCCAGGCTTGCCCGGGCCTCGGCACAGGGCTGCCTCCAGGCTTGCCCGGGCCTTGGCACAGGGCTGCCTCCAGCTTCTATGTCCTCAGCTGACTCACAGCGGAGTCAGGCTAATAGTGCGCCGGAGCAGGGGGCGGTAATCCTAATCCTCCTGGCATGCTTGGTTTTCAGAGCTGCCGCAGGGCAGGGCAGGGCTGGAGGCAGGGAGGGAGGGGGAGCAGGGAGGGAGGGAGGGGGTGGAGCAGGGTAGGAGGGAAGGAGGGCGGGGGGTAGGAGGCAGGGGGGGGGGTTAGTTTGCGTTAGAGACCCATAGTGACCTGATCTATATTAGTTAGGTAGGTACTGGTCTATGATGAGAAACCATGCACCACGCTGAAGTAGTGATGGATAAACATTGTATCTGAGACCTACACACACACGCCCTGATCAGGACCCTGCTGGTCACAAGGAGCAGTGTTCAGGTACATCACCAGCAGGACAGTGTACCAGGTGATGTTTTAAAGGAAGGGGTTTGTGTCTGTGTTGGTTGCTAATATCACCTACACATCTACCCCCTCTCTCTCTCTCCCACATCTACCCTCCCCCCCAGGATGAGAATGATGACGATGATGACTGGAACCCGTGCAAGGCAGCGGGGGTGTGTCTCATGCTGCTGGCCACCTGCTGTGAGGATGATGTGGTTCCCCACGTGCTGCCCTTCATCAAGGAGCACATCAAGCACCCTGACTGGAGGTACCGTGACGCCTCCGTCATGGCCTTCGGCTCCATCCTGGAGGGCCCGGAACTCAGCCAGCTCAAACCCCTGGTCATACAGGTAACCATGACGACAGCCCTGACCCTTAGGCATGCGGGTAACCATGACTACAGCTCTGACCCTTAGTCATGTGGGTAACCACGGCTACCACCTACACAGGTAACCATGACCAGCAAACCTTACAAACCCTTAGCGATACAGGTAACCATGACTACCAACCTACGAACCCTTAGCAATACAGGTAACCATGACTACCAACCTACGAACCCTTAGCAATGCAGGTAACCATGACTACCAACCTACGAACCCTTAGCGATACAGGTAACCATGACTACCTCCCTCCTAACTGTGGCAGACGCAGTATCAAAGGCATCATCATTATTAGGATTAGTATTCCTCTCCTCCCTGTCTCCCTCTAACAGTACCAGGAGCAGTATCAGTAAAGGGTAGGGGTGTAACAATATATCGCGGTATAAAAATGTAACAGTATGTATCGTAGTCATGGCGTTTTTTCTTTTTCGATATGCCATCCGTTTTATCCTTTTGGTTGAGCTACCAACACGCACCCTCTTGCACCTGCGTCACGCGTGCACAGCATGGAGCATTCACAGAATGAACTGGGTAATAGCCTAGCAGGGCAAGATGAGTTTAGCTGATACTGAAATATAAGAAGAAATAATAGAAGATTTTCTACACCAGCCACTTGGCTGGTGACGTCGTGTGCAGCAGAGTTAGTTCTATATTTTCTGATAGACAAAAACCGCGGCAAACGCTTTAGTATGGCTTCAAAATGTACTAATGAGAAGGCTAACAATTAACACTAGCAGGTAGTAGCATTGCTACGAGTATTATGCTAGCTAACTTAGCCCGGAAGCTAACTAAAGCTAGCTAGCTAGCTACCATTTTGGCAAAATAATAATTGCGCTGTGGGGACCGTTGGAAATATTTAGAAATCACGCAGCTAAACGTTGAAGTTCTGTCTTCTAATTTCATGTAAAACATCAGTGACACACACAGTTACTTAACATACAGAAATGTAAATAAAATCCTGAAATACTGCACATTCTTGAAGTTGTTAATTTCCAGATTTTTTTTTAGGGGATTTTTTTTTGACACGTATCCTATCGTGAACCGAGTATCGTGATACGTATTGAATCGTGAGCTGAGTGTATCGTTACACCCCTAGTAAAAGGCATTATTATAATATTATTATAATATTATTATTATAATAACATACTCTCTGCCCCCCAGGCGATGCCCACCCTGATAGAGCTGATGAAGGACCCCAGCGTGGTCGTGAGGGACACCACGGCCTGGACTGTGGGCCGCATCTGTGAGCTGCTGCCAGAGGCGGCCATCAACGAGGTGTACCTGGCCCCACTCCTGCAGTGCCTCATCCAGGGGCTGGGGGCGGAACCTCGCGTCGCCTCCAACGTCTGCTGGGTGAGACACGCACGCTTATATACACACATACATGTACACACACATGCTTATATACACGTACGTACACACACGCCATGTTTACTGAGTCAAACCGTAGGTGTTTGTTAGAGGTGTGTCTGGTCTATGATGAGAAAGCATGCACCACGCTGAAGCAGTGATGGATAACCCTACCACAGTATCTGAGACCTACGTGATGACTGATGTTAGGGACATTTCGCTTACAAAAACAAAAAGAAATGAGGACTTTGTCAACACATTACTGCTTGATTTGATGACTTCCTTTCTCCCCTCTCTCTCCCTTCTGTTCTCTCCTCCCTCCCTTCCCTCTCTCCCCCCTTTCCCTTCCTTCTCTCTCTACCTCTTCTCTCTCTCTCTCTCTCTCTACCTCTCCCTTCCCTCCCTCTCTCTCTCCCCCAGGCCTTCTCCAGTCTAGCCGAGGCAGCGTACGAGGCGACAGACGCGGCCGAGGAGCAGGAGGAGCCGGCCACCTACTGCCTCTCCTCCTCCTTCGAGATCATCGTCCAGAAGCTGCTGGAGACCACAGACAGGTAGGAGGGGGAGGCAGGAACGGGAGGCTGGAGGGGGAGGGGGAGGCTGGAGGGGGGGAGGGGGAGGCTGGAGGGGGGGGAGGGGGAGGCTGGAGGGAGAGAGGCGGGCTGGAGGGGGAAGAGGGCTGGCAAGACAGATCAAAGTTTAAGTTAGAGAGCCATGTTGACCTGATCTATATTACTTATGGATCTGTATTAGTTTAGTTTAGATGCAGGGTCTAGTTATGACCTAGCAGGGATTTGGTATTGCGTTTAACAGCTTTGATTGATAAGGAGGTAGGTACTGGTCAATGATGAGAAACCATGCACCACGCTGAAGCAGTGATGGATAAACACCGTATCTGAGACCTACACTGAGACAGTTAGAGAAGCGCTTCCTGCTTTAACAGGCTGAACAGCAGGCGTGTCGTAAGGTACAGCGGTGGTCTGTCATGTGACAGGAAGTGATGGATGTTGTCTGTGTGCAGGCCAGACGGTCACCAGAACAACCTGCGCAGCGCCGCCTACGAGGCCCTGATGGAGATCGTGAAGAACAGCGCCAAGGACTGTTACCCTGCCGTCCAGAAGACCACCCTGGTCATCATGGAGCGCCTACAACAGGTCCTGCAGATGGAGGTGAGATGGAGGAGGGGTGGAGGAGAGGGAGGTGTTAGTTTTTAAGTAGGACTTGGATTCATACACAAACCACTACAGTAATACAGTGCCAGTCTGGTCTATGATGAGAAAGCATGCACCACGCTGAAGCAGTGATGGATAACCCTACCACAGTATCTGAGACCTGCATGTGTTTTATTCAACTGAAGAACATGCTTGTAGGTGTCCGTCTAGTGCTGAAGGAGTGTTTCCTGTGTTAACATGCTTGCCTCTCCCACAGTCCCACATCCAGAGCACGTCAGACAGAATCCAGTTCAACGACCTGCAGTCCTTGCTGTGTGCCACGCTACAGGTACGATCTGTCTGTCTGCTACTACAGCTGTCTGTCTGCTACTAGAGCTGTCTGTCTGCTACTAGAGCTGTCTGTCTGCTACTACAGCTGTCTGTCTGCTACTACAGCTGTCTGTCTGCTACTAGAGCTGTCTGTCTGCTACTACAGCTGTCTGTCTGCTACTACAGCTGTCTGTCTGCTACTAGAGCTGTCTGTCTGCTACTAGAGCTGTCTGTCTGCTACTAGAGCGGTCTGTCTGCTACTAGAGCTGTCTGTCTGCTACTAGAGCTGTCTGTCTGCTACTAGAGCTGTCTGTCTGCTACTAGAGCTGTCTGTCTGCTACTAGAGCTGGGTGTCTGCTACTAGAGCTGTCTGTCTGCTACTAGATCTGTCTGTCTGCTACTAGATCTGTCTGTCTGCTACTAGAGCTGTCTGTCTGCTACTAGAGCTGTCTGTCTGCTACTAGAGCTGTCTGTCTGCTACTAGATCTGCCTGTCTGCTACTAGATGTGCTGAACTCCTCTCTGGTCTATGATGAGAAATCATGCACCACGCTGAAACAGTGATGGATAACCCTACCACATTATCTGAGACCTGCCCTCACCCCCCTCCCTGACCTTGTGATTGGGACCTGGAACCTCCTTCCTGCCCGTACCCCACGGCTCAGGACCCCACCCCTCTCCTGTGGTGCTGCATCCCGCTAAAGCGCTTCCCTCTCCCCGGTCTCTCCAGAACGTTCTAAGGAAGGTGCAGCACCACGACGCTCTGCAGATCTCCGACGTGGTGATGGCATCGCTGCTCAGAATGTTCCAGAGCACCGCAGGCTCCGGGGGCGTGCAGGAAGATGCCCTCATGGCCGTCTCCACTCTGGTGGAAGGTCAGTCTCTCTCTTAGTCTCTCTCTAGTAGTCTCTCAGTCTCTCTCTAGTAGTCTCTCTCTTAGTCTCTCTCTAGTAGTCTCTCTCTAGTAGTCTCTCTCTAGTAGTCTCTCTCTAGTAGTCTCTCTCTAGTAGTCTCTCTTAGTCTCTCTAGTGTCTCTCCGTCACACATGTCTGCACCTTCCTCTTGTCCCCGTTCTCTTCCCTCTCCTCCCCTCCTGCCTCCCCCCCTTCCCTCCTGCTCTCTTCACCTCTCCCTCCTTGTCCTGGTTTGTGACGGTCTCCTGTGTGGTGTCCTCAGTTCTGGGAAGTGACTTCCAGAAGTACATGGATGCCTTCAAGCCTTTCCTGGCCATCGGCCTGAAGAACTACGCAGAGTACCAGGTGAGTGCTGACCACCGCGGCACCTTTCCCCTGACGCCTGTTCCTCCCTCTGCCCGAAGTCAGGCAGCATGGATTTTAGAGCGTCACAGAGTCAACAGGGTCTCTTTCACCCAGTGGACACACGGCAGCAGGGCTGTCTGTTGTCCCACTGGACTTTGCGGGACCCTACACCTTCATACAGACCTGACACTTCCAAACTCTCCGCAGCAGAGCTTGTTTACGAGCTGAGCAAACACGCATGTGCCCTAACGGGTCCTGGTCCCTGTCTGCAGGTGTGTCTGGCGGCCGTGGGGCTGGTGTGCGACCTGTGTCGAGCCCTCATGACCAACATCCTGCCCTTCTGTGACGAGATCATGCAGCTACTGCTGGAGAACCTGGGGGTGAGGATGCCGCTGCCGCCGCTCTGGAGGCCGTTCTGCTTTTGATGTGATGAATAGTGACAGTATGGAGAGGGTAGGGGGCAGCTAGAGAAGTAAAAGGCCCGGGCTGGAATAGAACCCGAGGCCCTAGCCTACTAGGTGACCCCTTGCCTGCCGCTGTTCGACTGGGCCTGTAAGAAGGATCTCTGGTCCTGACGCCTGATCCTCCCTCTGCTGCTAGTCAGGCACTGTGGATTTTAGAGCGTCACAGATGAAAGCAGGTTCTGGTTCACCCAGTGGACATGAGGTAGTTCTGTTACCTGTCTAATGAACGCTGGTTTCTACTGGAGCCTACACACTGATCGGAATACTGCTCCATGTGTTGCTGATGGGCATGGGAAGGTTCTTGAAACAAAATCTTTTCATTGGAAGTTATGAGGGGGGGTCAGATGGCTGAGCGGTTAGGGAGTCGGGCTATTAATCAGAAGGTTGTTGGTTCGATTCCCGGCCGTGCAAAATGACGTGTCCCTGGGCAAGGCACTTCACCCTACTTGCCTTGGTGGAATGTCCCTGTACTTACTGTAAGTCGCTCTGGATTAGAGCGTCTGCTAAATGTATGAGATAAAGAAAACTCTTTTCTGTTCAGTGCGAAAGGTTAGATTGAGCCTGGAAGGTCCAGATGTAATGATTGCAGGTACTGAGAGAGCGTGTGCGTGTGTGTGTGCGTGCAGAATGAGAATGTGCACAGGTCCGTTAAGCCTCAGATCCTGTCAGCGTTCGGGGACATCGCTCTGGCCATCGGAGGAGAGTTCAAGAAGTACCTGGAGATCGTCCTGGACACCCTGCAGCAGGCCTCGCAGGCCCAGGTGGACAAGGTACAGCTCCCCACCCTGCCCCCTCCCGTACCCCTCCCTGCCCCCCTCCCGTACCCCACCCTGCCCCCCTCCCGTACCCCACCCTGCCCCCCTCCCGTACCCCTCCCTGCCCCCCTCCCGTACCCCTCCCTGCCCCCCTCCCGTACCCCACCCTGCCCCCCTCCCGTACCCCACCCTGCCCCCCTCCCTGCCCCCCTCCCGTACCCCTCCTGGCTGGGTCCGTCCTGACGCCTGTTCCTCCCTCTGCCAGAAGTCAGGCAGTATGGATTTTAGAGCGTCACAGAGTCAACAGGGTCTCTTTCACCCAGTGGACACAAGGCAGCATGGCTGTCTGTTGTCACACTGGACTTTGCGGGACCCTACATTTTTTTTTAAAGATTAATTGCAGTGGAATTCCCTTTTGTTGTTTGCTTTGTTGATCAGTGATCACAAAAACGTTTGTTTTCCTCCTGTCTCATCTGATGGTGGTGGTGTGTTTGTGTCCCAGACGGACTACGACATGGTGGACTACCTGAACGAGCTGCGTGAGGGCTGTCTGGAGGCCTACACCGGCATCATCCAGGGCCTGAAGGGGGACCAGGAGAACGTCCACCGTGAGTCCACCTCCTCTACACCTTCACCTCCTCTACACCTCCTCTACACCTCCTCCTCTAGACCAGAAACCACCCGATTCTCGCGTTGTCGTGGTCTCTCTAATACAGCCCTGTCTTTAGATTACTAGACCCAGCAATTCACGTGTTTAAGTCTCAGTAACTCAGTAACAACTGTACACAGGTCATCATTGTCTACTTCCTGTGTGACTTCCTGGTGCAGCGCCATTCAAAGCACAGCTGTTTTACATGTGATTTGCATGTCAGACCTGATGGGTTAAGAATGCAGCTTCTGTGGAGTGTTGCTCAACTCAGATGTGTTGCTCAGATTAGAGGCAGATATGTAGACACAAGTAAGCCCCTCCAATCCCTGCATTCTGTCTGAATGCAGTCCAATCATTCGTGCCGGTCCAACCTTAACGATTGGTCGTGATAATTACAGTCCTATTCGTTACATTATTACTGTCAAACTTTAAATGTGTTCATCCTTTGGTCTCACCCCCTGACGCCTGTTCCTCCCTCTGCCCGAAGTCAGGCAGCATGGATTTTAGAGCGTCACAGAGTCAACAGGGTCTCTTTCACCCAGTGGACACACGGCAGCAGGGCTGTCTGTTGTCCCACTGGACTTTGCGGGACCCTACACCTTCATACAGACCTGACACTTCCAAACTCTCCACAGCAGAGCTTGTTTACGAGCTGAGAAACTGCACACTGTGCTGTCCTGTGGTGAAGGAAAACCGATCTGAAACTCTGTACTCCCAGAAATATGGGAATATATCTCCAACATCCTCCTCTAACGCGCACGCCTCTCTCCCCCCCCCCAGCTGACGTGATGCTGGTCCAGCCCAGGGTGGAGTTCATCCTCTCCTTCATCCACCACATCGCCGAGGATGAGGACCACACTGATGCCGTGGTGGCCAACGCAGCAGGACTCATCGGGTAAGCAGGAGGGGTAGGGTAGGGTAAGCAGGAGGGTTACTCTCTTTCTCTCTCAATACATCTGTACCCTGACTCTCTCTTTCTCACTCTGCCCCCTCCCCTCTACAGTGACCTGTGCACAGCGTTTGGAAAGGACGTGATGAAGATGGTGGAGGTTCGGCCCCTCATCAATGACTTGCTGACTGAGGGCCGCAGGTCCAAGTTCAACAAGACCAAGACCCTGGCCACCTGGGCCACCAAGGAGCTCCGCAAGCTGAAGAGCCAAGCCTGGTGAGACGCCACCTCCACCTCCACGCTTATGAACCACCTCCACCTACACGCTTATGAACCACCTCCACGCTTATGAACCACCTCCACGCTTATGAACCACCTCCACCTAAATGCTTATGAACCACCTCCACGCTTATGAACCACCTCCACGCTTATGAACCACCTCCACCTACACGCTTATGAACCACCTACACGCTTATGAACCACCTCCACCTACACGCTTATGAACCACCTCCACCTACACGCTTATGAACCACCTACACGCTTATGAACCACCTACACCTAAATGCTTATGAACCACCTACACGCTTATGAACCACCTACACCTAAATGCTTATGAACCACCTACACGCTTATGAACCACCTACACCTAAATGCTTATGAACCACCATATATATAATATATATATATATATATATATATATATATATATATATATATATATATATATATAAAATCACCACAGATGCTCTCCAAAGTAACAGGATTGAATAGTCTGGATTATCCAGTGTGTGTGGTCAGCAGATGTGTAGGGTGTTATGAGGTGTAAAATAGCCCCGCGACAACTGCCCCGTCATGTCACATGTCCGCCGTGCGGCGCCACCATTGGCTAAGCTCTTCTTCTTCTCATCCTCTCGTTGCAGATTTCACGCTGGTTGGGGATGAATATTCTACATGGATGAACAATGAGAGCATAAGCCCCGCTGGGCTTCCTTCTGTCTCCTGCGTGTGGGTCAAAGCAGAAGGGAAGTGTGTGCGCTGAGTGTCTGAGAGTGTGAGAGAGAGAGTGAGAGCGCGAGCGAGAGAGGATCGACATCACACCACCTTCTGAGTACAGTTCCAGCAGTCGCCGGCAGACTAGCAGCCCCCCACCTTCCCCCCCCCGACGACCTTCAACCCCCCCATCCACCCACACCACCCCCAACCCCCCCCTCCTCCTGGCCACCTGTGGACTGTTCTGACTTGGACGAGGACTCCTTACAATCTCCCTGGACCGCTGTAGGCTAGCTCTAGAACTCTTCTGATTAATAACTAACTTTAGTCTACAACCGGAAAAACAAACTGCCAAAATGTGGTTTCTTTTTGGGGAGGGGAAAAACAAACAGATCTGAAAAGGACTTGACTATTTTGCTCTTTGACCGATCTGTTGAAGACGGACTACTTTTTATTTTTTCTCTTTTTTTTTTTTCCTTTTGGTTCCTTACAAGCACTATATGGTTGTGGACTTCAACAAAACGGAGATGGTCAATTTTACGCAAACGTTAAACCCAGTTTGGCCGTAGACACGCACCCTAGCACCACTGCTGGGATTGGAGGAAATGGAATCAGAAGGGGATTGGGAGCTCCCCCCTCCCCCCCCCCCCCAAACCTCTCTTACCTCTGCCCCCCTTCCCCCCCAGCCCGCCCCTCCATTGGTCTCCCCCCCAGTGCTACAGGGGCAAGGGTGGCCAGCTAGGCTGAGAGTATCTGGTGTGAATGAGGGAGGGGGGGGCGATTTACTGTCTCCACCCCCCTGGACCCCCCTCCCGGTCATAACAAATACATAAATGATGATGATGATAATAAAGCTGGAGGTAAATTAATGAAATTGTCCTGCTCTCTTTGGGAGATGACAACAGAGTTGTGGGCGGAGCCCCAAACCTTCACAGCACTTGTGTGAATTGGCGAGATGGTGTTCGTTCTTCTTTTCCTACTAGAGAATCACTGACTGTTCACCGGTTATTATTTACTTTGCTTTCCTTTTTTTCAAAGCATCGGTTGCCGTTCTTCTTCAATGTGGGCTTGTGTAGATTCAACTCAACCCTCGACCAATCAGGGAAGACTCGATGCAAGGGGAACACAAAGCACTCAATTTAACAAGTACCACTTCATCTCCTTCATTAACCATGTGCGAGCAGGAGAATAAGAGTGCCAAATTTATATCCAGGCTTCTCAGCAAATAGGTTTGAATTTTAAACGGATGCTATGGTATTGAAGCAAATTCACTATTGCCTACAGGAGAGGTGGGTTCAATACGCGAGGTTTCTAAGTGATCGACATGAACTAGGTAATTGGGCTCGTGCTAGCTTGTTCAGTTCCCATTTCTAGATGTTTTCGCTGTATTTCGTTGGGAAAGGGACACACCATTCTTGTTCAAATTAAGAATTGAAGACGTTTGTATAAGGTTATATTTTTCCATTGCTATGAAAAACAATAAAATGATATCAAACATTCCCCAAGCAGTTCTGGTACCTTGGTCTGTGGTTTATATCTACTTTGCAACGGTTTATCACAAATGCACTGTACTTGTCGGGTTCCCATAGAAACACGAGACTTAATATGCATTTGTCAGTTGACTAGATCAGGTTTAGTTGCAGTAGAATGTTCCCCCTCTGAACTGTTTGCACTCATGTCCTAAATCCTTGTTAGTCTTTTGCTTTATTCTTATTTTTTTTGGAAGCTATCGATTCCATGTACAGAACGACCTTGGGAGCCTCCTGAATGTTGAATCTGTGAACCTCCAGGGTCGGTCTGGGGTCACCTGACAACACTGTTTCATTTGAATTGGGACATTGGTGGCCATGTTCCACCAATTCAGATTGTCAATGTTTTACAAAAAAAAGCATTGAGATCCATGTAGGCTTGTGAGGCAATCTGCGTGCATCTTGCGTTCAAACAAATAAAATCTATATTGTACTGAATACCCTTCTTGTGTCTGATTTGATCTGAGCGATTGTGACTGGCTTATTTTACTGGGGTGAAGATAACTTCAGGATGTGTTTAGTGTTGACTAGAGAATCATCTTAAGTTATCTTTATACAGAAACATCTGTATTTCCCTGCCTGCCATCCCATCATAACCATGAGGCTGTGATGAGGGTTAGAGGGGCATTTGTACTGTGTTCAGTAGTAGACTGCTAGGATGTTGTGTTGCCCCCTACTGGTGCAAAGACTGAACTGCAAGCCTAGGGTTTATTTCCCACTATGAAATTTCACTGTGGAAACCATCATCTTCTGTCACATAAACAAGTCTGGCAGACCTGTTGATGTGAGCACGATGAGATGGTTTACGAGACACAAGTGAGATGTATGTTTCTGGAAGGTCCTAGCAAAGTTGATGCAGGAATAGGCCTCACCTTCTTGTAACAGACCATTGAACCGGAACCCAGGAACTGCAGGTTTTGTTTAAGTGATGAAAAAGGTAGCCGTTTCAAAATATCATAATAGATATCTGAGATTAGAGATATATTTGAGCTTTTTGTTTGTTTCAGTAAAGGCTTCTAATCTCATGATCTGAGATGAGCATAGAAAGAGGAGGGGGGGCCTGTGAGTTTGACACCATAACGGATCACAATACGGCGCTAATAGGGCTGTTGTGTCGGCAGCGCGCCGCATCGTCGCATCGTTCTTGCTTTGTTTTAAAAAGAGAAAGACCAAGCGAGCGATAACGGAAGTGAGAGGAGAGACCGGTGGGGTATTAGGGGTGAGGTGAGTCGAAAGGAGGGAGAGACAAGAGAGAGAGAGGTTTCGGGGTCCGTGCTATAACAGGAAGCCAAGCGCACGGGCCGCCCATGATCGGTCAGAAGAAGCAGATTATTGATGTCGTCTATGCGCAGCCGCCCCGCGAGCCGCCCATTACATCCATGTTGTCTACCGAATGGGATTCGGTGTCAGCAACACTGGCAGAGCGTTTCACATGTCTCATTTGTTTATTTGCGTAACGTTTGCTGGATTTATTCCGCTGGCAGTTCCGAACTTTAAATGGCTCTAGTGTGTGTAGAACGAAGGGTTTTCGGTTAGCTACCGTTATGTTTATTTTTATCAATGTTATGTAAGGACGTAGAGACGGTGCGCGGCGCCTCTTGTACCGAATTGAGGGAGTAATAATGAATAACGCGCAAGATATGTCTCCAGATTTTGTCTTGATGCGCTTGGTGTCTGCGGCCGAATATGACCGCTTGGACGAGGATAATTTGATGTCTGCCGGTGGAGTGGTTTCCGGATTCGGTAAAGCCGTCTTGGGTCATCATGGCAACAATATCAACAATGGGTTTGAATTTGATCCGAACAACCCCACAGCAGGCCCAACACACCAGGGCAATCCCTCCCCGCACTATAGTTCGCAGCTCGAGAGCCAGTTGGAGGCGCTTGATAGCGGTGTGATGCTGACTCGACCACCGGCGCCAGATGCTCCTCCGCCACCCGACTTCGCCGTGGCTCAGCGCTTTGATTTCCCGCACGGCGTGGGCCGGGGATCGCGGGCTCAGCTAATGGTGTTCCAGAACCTCCTACGGTCGAGCGACGGTATTCTGGAATGCGGCCTGGACCCGCCCGGCTTCCAGGTGAGCGACGCCGAGAAACAGGAGGCTAGCCCGGTGTGTGTCACCACCACCGGCGCCACGACCACAGGCGAACACATCACAAACTGCAGCGCCGACCTGCAACACCACAGGCTCCAGTGGCACCCGATGCTGAAGCTATCCCAGGCAGTGGCAGACGAGCTACCTTCAGTGACAGAGGGAGGGGGGCTGTGCCACCGCCACCAGCTCGTCCCAGACACCATAGACTGGCCCCCGATCCTGGACAAGACCCTGCACTTCAGCCTCCTGGACCCCCGCAGGGCGTGCCCCCCAGGGGGAGAGGGGGACCCGGTGCTGACCCTGGCCCGGAGGCTGGGCGAGCTGGGCCAGGCCTCAGACCTCCTGCTGAGGGAGGTGGGGGAGGGCCCCTGCTGCTCCTGCCACAGCCTGCTGGCCTCCGCCATGGTGCACGGGGAGGACCCCAGCGAAGCCAGCGACGCACTGCTGGTGCTGGAGGGGCTGGGGGCCGAGGATTTGGGGGCGGAGGGCTTCAAGGGGGGAGCGTCGTCGGGGGAGGAGGGGGTGGAGGGCGGGCAGGGGGCGGCGGGGGGGGTGGCCTTCTCCAGCAGCTCTCTCTCGGGGCTGATGAGGCAGGTGCAGAGGCTGACGGGGGAGGCGTGTTGCGACTCCCAGGTGTGTCACCCCCCCCTGGACACGCCGGGCTCCTCCCCCTCCTCCCCCGGGGCGCCCCGGCTACGATCAGACCCCCCCGCCGACGCCACCCAGTCCACCTCCGCATCCCCCAGCCTGGCCGACCTCCAGCCCGCCCCGGCCCCCCCGTCCGCCCCCTCCGCCCCGCTCTACACCCCCCAGTCCCAGTCCCAGCCCCAGAGCCGGGCCACCACGCCCAAGCTCGGGGTGCTGGCCGGGGCAGGGGGGCGCGCACCCTCCCCCCTGGTGGTGGAAGGGGCGGCGCGGTGCTCCGGAGAGGGCGAGGGGGAGAAGACCCCCAGGGGGAAGTCGAGGAAGGGGGGGTCTCTGAAGTTCCGTCTCAGCAAGCTGTTCAGGACCAAGAGCAGCAGCGGCTCCAGCCACCTGCTGGACAAGAGGCCGTCCCTGGCCTCCTCCACCTCGTCTGGGGGCAGCCAGGTGGACGTCTGGGGATCCTCCTGCAGCTCCACAGACCAGGACGCTGGGAGGTAAGAGAGAGGGTGTGTGTGTGCGTGTGGAGATCTAAGTGACAGCTAAGTTGCAGGCTTTACCCTGTTGTGGTGGAAGGGGGGGGGGGTCTTCAGTTGCAGTTTTAGCAGTGTGTTGCTGTTAGAGGTTAGCTAAACGTGGTTGGATGGTCTGGGGGTGAGGGCTAGCCTAGCCTGGGGCTGGGGCTAGCCTAGCCTGGGGTTAGCCTAGCCTGGGGCTGGGGGACACAGCTACACCAGGACATGACACACATAACCCTGTAACACTGTCATGTTGCTCTCTTCCTCTCTCCTTCCCTCTGTCCCTCTATATCCCTCTTCCTCTCTCTTTCTCTGTCTCTCTCTTTCTCTCTCTCCAGTAGACTGTTGCTCTCCAGGCCTCAGAGTGCCTTCTCTCCAGTTCCCTTCAGTCCAGCCTTCACTGGTAAGAGCCTGCGTTTACAGTCCTTCCATGGACAACGCTTGTTGGATGCTGAATGAGCCACTGACCTGCATGTTTGCTAACACGAGTAGACTTGTCTCTCCTTTCCACTCTGCCGTTCCTTTTCTCTGTTTCTGACATTGTGTTTCCTGCTGTTTCTGTCTGCACTTCTGTCTCCTGTCTGTCTGGTCTCTCCAGGTGAGACTGTGTCCCTGGTAGACGTGGATATTTCTCGGAGGGGGGTGAGCTCTCTTCATCCCCCGACTCCCCCGCCTCCCCCGCGGCGAAGCCTCAGCCTTCTGGGTACTTTACTCTCTCTCTCTCCTACCTCTCTCTCTCTCCTACCTCTCTCTCTCTCCTACCTCTATCTCTCTCCTACCTCTCTCTCTCTTACCTCTCTCTCCTACCTCTCTCTCTCCTACCTCTCTCTCTCCTCCCTGTCTTTCTCTCTCCTGTCTGTCTGTCTGTCTGTCTGTCCACCCGGGGTATCGTTCCGACTGCAGGAGACTGTCATCTCTCCTCCTCTTGGCTCTTCATCTCTTCCTTAAAGATACATTACAGGTGGCATGTCTGCCTTTACTTATTTCTGACAGAGATAGTGTGTTGGCAGAGGACAGGAAATGTGGGGAGAGAGAGTGGGGGGGTGACATGCGGTAAAGGGCCTGGCCTGGACGCGAATCCAGGCCAGCGCAAGGAGGCTTCAGCCGATACAGCGCCAGAGTACTACACCCTCTCTGAACACCGCGTGGTCAACAGCTACGCTACAAATAGCTAGCTCTTTCATGGTGCGAGTGGGTGGTGCTTATACTGAGAAATGACTGGGTGACCAATTCACCTCAGTTGCACGCTGTGTCAGTGAATGGATTGTGTCTTTGTTTACAGTTCTTTTTTTTCTTTTTTTTACCACCTCGGCCTGCTTGTTCAGGAGAATCTCTGGTACTGCATCACACCTTGCAGGAGGGGATAGAGAGGATGCTACAATGAACTGATTGTTTGGAACTTGGCAGAAAAAAAACTGTTGAAGTTCCAATTTTAAACTTTCAGCATGATCGTAGCGGTTGGCTCCCTCTCCAGTATCTGTATTTGGGAGACTGGCCGGCAGTGATGCGTGATAGAGGGTTATTGTCAGGCAGTAAGGTCCTGGAATCCCTAGTACAGCCCAGGGTGACAACAGAACAAACCTCGCTTTAATGGTCCCCGGTTCTAAACAGCGACTCAACGCTTGTCTGTGGTGTGTGTGTGTGAGCCTGCTGGTAGACTATCAGGAATGCAGAAGTGATCTAGTTGTGGTATTTCTTAGTAGCTCCTTCCTGTTCCTCATTACTTCTGAGCTGGTAACAGACTTACTTCCTTATTTCTCAGTTCTGGACAGCGCTGAGCGTTGCCTTCTGGCTGGTTCTCTGAACTTTGTTTTGTGTTTGAGTTGCGGGCTGGTGACACAGAAAGTGGTTACCCAACAGAGGAAACCAATATGACTGGAACATTTTGATAGCTTTAGTGATTCTATGAAGCACTGTCAACGAATAATAAGGAAGATATGCCAGAACGAAAGAGGAATCTATAGTTCACTACTGCTAGTTGCTGCTGCAGATTCAGAACGGTGATTTGTAGGTTAGGGAACCGTTTAAGGAGTTACCCACACCGAATCAAATTCAAATCAAATTTATTTGTACAACCCTTTTTTACAAGCAATCTCACAGAGGGCTTCACATACGCCCATAGAACTGCACCGAAACCAACCTAAACCCTCAAGGAAGATAGGAAAGTCAGAGGACAAACTGATTTTGGCAAAACTAAGTCCTTGTGAGGAGCAGTCGAGTGAGTGCTCCCCGCCTGCAGAGGCAGGCCTGCCCTCGTGTTGTCAGCCGGGGTTCTGAGCTGTGCTGCCCTCGTGTTGTCAGCCTGGGTTCTGAGCTGCGCTGCCCTCGTGTTGTCAGCCTGGGTTCTGAGCTGCGCTGCCCTCGTGTTGTCAGCCGGGGTTCTGAGCTGCGCTGCCCTCGTGTTGTCAGCCTGGGTTCTGAGCTGCGCTGCCCTCGTGTTGTCAGCCGGGGTTCTGAGCTGCGCTGCCCTCGTGTTGTCAGCCTGGGTTCTGAGCTGCGCTGCCCTCGTGTTGTCAGCCGGGGTTCTGAGCTGTGCTGCCCTCGTGTTGTCAGCCTCGGTTCTGAGCTGCGCTGCCCTCGTGTTGTCAGCCTGGGTTCTGAGCTGCGCTGCCCTCGTGTTGTCAGCCGGGGTTCTGAGCTGCGCTGCCCTCGTGTTGTCAGCCTGGGTTCTGAGCTGCGCTGCCCTCGTGTTGACAGCCTGGGTTCTGAGCTGCGCTGCCCTCGTGTTGTCAGCCTGGGTTCTGAGCTGCGCTGCCCTTGTGTTGTCAGCCTCGGTTCTGAGCTGCGCTGCCCTCGTGTTGTCAGCCTGGGTTCTGAGCTGCGCTGCCCTCGTGTTGTCAGCCTCGGTTCTGAGCTGTGCTGCCCTCGTGTTGTCAGCCTCGGTTCTGAGCTGTGCTGTCGTTCCAGACGACTTTGGAGGTCCGGTGCAACCTGGCCCTTTCCTGGAGCGCAGCGTGGGGGCGTCCATGCAGTCCCTCCCCCCTCGGCCTCTGCTGCCCTCCCTGAGCACCATCCAGCACAGCCTCAGCCTCAACGGTAAGCCCTGTCTCACACCCAGCCTCTCTCCTGTCTCACACCCAGCCTTTCTCTCCTGTCTCACACCCAGCCTTTCTCTCCTGTCTCACACCCAGCCTTTCTCTCCTGTCTCACACCCAGCCTCTCTCCTGTCTCACACCCAGCCTCTCTCTCCTGTCTCACACCCAGCCTCTCTCTCCTGTCTCACACCCAGCCTCTCTCTCCTGTCTCACACCCAGTCTCTCTCTCCTGTCTCACACCCAGCCTCTCTCTCCTGTCTCACACCCAGCCTTTCTCTCCTGTCTCACACCCAGCCTCTCTCTCCTGTCTCACACCCAGCCTCTCTCTCCTGTCTCACACCCAGCCTCTCTCTCCTGTCTCACACCCAGCCTTTCTCTCCTGTCTCACACCCAGCCTCTCTCTCCTGTCTCACACCCAGCCTCTCTCTCCTGTCTCACACCCAGCCTTTCTCTCCTGTCTCACACCCAGCCTCTCTCTCCTGTCTCACACCCAGCCTCTCTCTCCTGTCTCACACCCAGCCTCTCTCTCCCGTCACTGCCCCAACACCGCCCACCCACACCAGCTAAGAACTAGCTTTTCGGTGGCGTTGCTTTTTAAAGCGGTACGGGTCAAGCATGGGGACACTTGAAAGTAACACCTTGAAGTTTTAACGACTGTGTAGTTAGAGACTCACTTCACGCTGGTAAACTGAAACTGTGCAGTGTTGACACCCCACCTGCTCACTGTCCCTGACGACCACAGCATGTTTTAAAGAGTGCTCCAGAACCTCTGTCATAGTGAGGGTTTCACTCTCTATCAGTGTGATGTCAGAGCGTCTGAAATGTAACCGCGGTGACCTGGTTAAACAAGTCACAAGGCACTGCAGACGTGACCCATCGTGGAGCGACTGCAGATGTGGGAACGGTGATGTGTTTGGAGGGGGCTGTGAGGGACTGAGGGTGGAGATGTTTGTGGTGAGGTGGAGTATTGGGACGAGGGTGACATCGATCTGTGAACTGCAGCTTGTTGAAAACTCGTATTGTCTGGTTCAGGCCGATGCCCGAGAAAGCTCATTTGATTTTCTAATAGAAACAATTCATCATGCGTAACACAATGCAAATTGATGCTCCCCATCTTCTCTCTAAAGTTGATATGAACGACCCCCTGTTCTCCTTTGTCACAAAGTTACAGTTATGATTGGGATTAATGAGGTTTCTATGCTGGTATCTGGATCGTCCCAAGTCCCTTACACAGCCTGGATTGTTTTGCAACACAATGAGTTGAATAGGCAGACTGGAGTAAGTACTGTGGTTTGGTTTGTTTCGATCACTTTTCTCTTTTACTTGTCAGTGTTTTTGCTGCGCTGGGTTTGGTTCACGCCAGGTCATGTGTGTATGAGATCAGCCAGGCCACAGTTGTGACAGGACGGAGACCGTCCAGGTGGGGAAATGTGTCAATGAACAAGGAACCAGAGATAAATGACAGGTTCTGTGAGTGGGATTCCTGTGTGTGTGTGTGTGTGTTAACTCCTGTGTGTGTCTGTATGTGTGTTAACTCCCATTGGTGTGTGTGTGTGTTCCAGATACGTTCCTGAGGGGGCTCCCCAGGCCGGTGCCCCTGCCGGGGGCTGGGCCCCCCTCCTCCAGGCTCCACCAGCGGCCCACGCTGTGCCCCCTCAGCCGGCCAGACGCCAGCAGTTTCACCACCAGCCTGAGGGAGCTGGAGAAGGTACCACTCACACACACATACTCTCACACACACACACACACACACACACACTCTCTCACACACACACACACACACTCCAGACACTGTGATCCAGACACATTCACAACGAGTCCTGTTTGTATCCTGTGTTTGTTTTGTTCTACCTGGTGACGTGTGTGTGTGTGTGTGTGTGTGTGTGTGTTGCAGTGTGGCTGGTACTGGGGCCCTATGAACTGGGAGGATGCTGAGATGAAGCTGAAGGGCAGGCCGGACGGGTCCTTCCTGGTTAGAGACAGTTCAGACCCACGCTACATCCTCAGCCTCAGCTTCAGGTCCCAGGGGGTGACACACCACACCCGCATGGAGCACTACCGAGGTGAGACACACACACACCACACACACACCACACCCGCATGGAGCACTACCGAGGTGAGACACACACACACCACACACACACCACACCCGCATGGAGCACTACCGAGGTGAGACACACACACACCACACACACACACCACACCCGCATGGAGCACTACCGAGGTGAGACACACACACACCACACACACACCACACCCGCATGGAGCACTACCGAGGTGAGACACACACACACACCACACCCGCATGGAGCACTACCGAGGTGAGACACACACACACCACACACACCACACACACACACACACACACACCACACCCGCATGGAACACTACCGAGGTGAGACACACACACACACACACCACACACACACACCACACCCGCATGGAGCACTACCAAGGTGAGACACCACACACACACCACACCCGCATGGAGCACTACCGAGGTGAGACACACACCACACACACACACACACACCACACACACACACACCACACCCGCATGGAGCACTACCGAGGTGAGACACACACGCACACACCACACACGCATGGAGCACTACCGAGGTGAGACACACACACACCACACACACACACACACACACACCACACACACACACCACACCCGCATGGAGCACTACCGAGGTGAGACACACACACCACACACACACCACACACACAACCAACTTCCATTTTGGTTTCTCCATGTCATCTCCTCCTGGGGAAGTTTCCTTATTGTTGTTTCTCTCTCTCTCTGTCTCTCTCCGTCTCTGTCTCTCTCTGTCTCTCTCTCTCTCTCTCTCTCTCCGTCTCTCTGTCTGACTGGCAGGTACCTTCAGTTTGTGGTGTCACCCTAAGTTTGAGGACCGTTGTCACTCTGTGGTGGAGTTTATCGAGCGTGCCATCATGCACTCCAAGAACGGGAAGTTTCTTTACTTCCTGCGGTCACGAGTACCTGGTGAGAACAACTTCAAGGGACCATCTCATCACACTAGCACACCTATACTGGACCATCTCATCACACTAGCACACCTATACTGGACCATCTCATCACACTAGCACACCTATACTGGACCATCTCAAAATACTAGCACAGAGGCTGATCAGTTCTTTTATAACCGTGTGTCTGTGTGCATATGAATATGCTGTGTGTGTGTGTGTGTGTGTGTCCCAGGCCTGCCCCCCACCCCGGTGCAGCTCCTCTACCCTGTGTCTCGGTTCAGCAGCGTCAAGTCTCTGCAGCACCTCTGTCGCTTCTGCATCCGCCAGCAGATCAGGATCGACCACATCCAGGAGCTTCCTCTGCCCACGTACGCTCCTGCACAACACCTGCACCACACCTGCACAACACCTGCACCACGCCTGCACTATACCTGCAGAACATCCACCACACCTGCAGAACATCCACCACACCTGCAGAACATCTACCACACCTGCAGAACATCCACCACACCTGCAGAACATCCACCACACCTGCAGAACATCCACCACATTTGCAGAACATCTACCACACCGGCAGAACATCTACCACACCTGCAGAACATCTACCACACCTGCAGAACATCCACCACATCTGCAGAACATCTACCACACCTGCAGAACATCTACCACACCTGCATAACATCCACCACATCTGCAGAACATCTACCACACCTGCAGAACATCTACCACATCTGCAGAACATCCATCACACCTGCAGAACATCCACCACACCTGCAGAACATCCACCACACCTGCTGAACATCCACCACACCTGCAGAACATCCACCACACCTGCAGAACATCCACCACACCTGCAGAACATCCACCACTCCTGCAGAACATCCACCTCACCTGCAGAACATCCACCACACCTGCAGAACATCCACCACACCTGCAGAACATCTACCACACCTGCAGAACATCCACCACACCTGCAGAACATCCACCACACCTGCAGAACATCCACCACACCTGCTGAACACCTGCACCACCTGCAGAACATCTGCACCACACCTACACCACACCCACACCTCATTGTGTCTCCCCCCAGGCCTCTCATCATCTACCTGAGGAAGTTCTACTACTACGACCCCGAGGAGGAGATGTACCTGTCAATCAAGGACACGGGGCGGGGCCACACCACTCAGGAGGGGGTGGAGTCTCAGACGTAGTGCTCCAATATCATTGGTTGAAGTGAGTTTATCAATTACAGCTGTCCTCTTCTGCCTAAGGCCTTAATCTAGAAGTCTGTCATGGAGGAAAACTCAATATTTACCACCTTCAATATCATCACCATGTTGAGAGTGCATATAGTTTCCCGTGTTCACCATATTTAAAAGGGTTGTTGTTTTCAGTTTTATTAAATAGGTGGAAAGTTGACCGGTGGACTGAAGGCGACTGTGATTGGATACAGTCTTGCATCACGTGATAGACTGCAACCAATCAGAGCTCTCCATTGGCGCTGTATCCAGGCAGCTTTGGCAGTGGTTTCAGATGATCCACCTATCCTGGCTCTCTGCTCGTCGCACAGAGAGAGGAGGAGGGGAGGGGATGAGGAGCCCTGCCTGGCTGATGATGTCATCACTAAGCGCCGCCGGGACAACAACTAGAGGTTACTAGCCCTCGTCCTCAGCCCGGACTAGACTTTTAATGCAACGCTGTCAAAACAGAACTTCACACTGGGAACTTTTACTGATTTAGGACGGTGCGAGGAGCCCTGTTGACTGGGTAACCCTGAACTCCTGACTGTCGGAGGTGAACTTTTGATTCCGATTCATGTTCGGGATGCCATAATGCACTGGTTTTGTGTTTGTGCTCTGAAACGGCGTGACTGGAGAGAGCAGCTGCCTGAGGTTTGGAGAGTAGACTGCTGTCTCACAGTTCTGGCCCAGCCTTGGCCGGCAGACTAGGACTGGGAGACCAGGACTGGGAGACCAGGACTGGGAGACCAGGGCTGGGATACCAGGACTGGGAGACCAGGACTGGGATACCAGGACTGGCAGACCAGGACTGGGAGACCAGGACTGGGAGACCAGGACTGGGAGACCAGGGCTGGGAGACCAGGGCTGGGAGACCAGGACTGGGATACCAGGGCTGGGATACCAGGGCTGGGAGACCAGGGCTGGGAGACCAGGACTGGGAGACCAGGACTGGGAGACCAGGACTGGGAGACCAGGACTGGGAGACCAGGACTGGGAGACCAGGGAGACATGGGACTTTTACTTTCCTTCTTTAACTGTTTGGTTGCTCTCAGTTTGACCTGCATCTTAGGACTGGCTGTAGGGTCTGCGCTAACAAGCGTGTGTGTGTGTGTGCATGTGCGTGTGTGTGTGTGTGTGTGTGTGTGTGTGTGCATGTGCGTGTGTGTCGGCTGCCTGGGTGTATGTGTAAATACTGTATGTTGGAGTTACTGGTCGCTGGCCAGTTTTCAGGTGGTGTAGCATCCCTGCTGACTCTGGAGCAGAACTGGAATTCTCTTGCTATACTGTCGTTGGACCCTCGTGTTACCAGAGTAAATTATAATAAAACTGTGGATGGAAATAAAACAATGAGACTTTGTCTTTCTTTGACAGTGTCAGTGGCCCCTGGTAATGTCAGAAACTGAACACTAGAGGGCAGAAGATCTCAGGACCTAAGAGTCAGCTTCGCGTCCAGAGAGTTGTACTAAAAGCCTCTTTAGTGTGGGTGTGGGCGAGAGAGGGAAGGAGAGAGGATGTGTAGAGAGGTGAGAGGAGGAAGTGAGAAGGGAGACAATCGGATTAGTGCGTGATGAGAGTCCTCCAGCCATGCCTTCGGGGAGCGCGCACACACACACACACACTAACATCAGAGCAGCAGATTTATGGTCATGTGTTACGGTGAGCCCAGATTTGACACAGAAAGGGAGCAGAGAGAGGGGGGAGAGAGAGAGGAGAGACCTACAGATAGAGGGGGAAAGAGAGAGGGGAGAGAGAGAGAGGAGAGACCTACAGATAGAGGGGGAAAGAGAGAAGGGGGGAGAGAGGGGAGATAAATGGGCTGTCTGGCCAGACTCCTCCCCCCTTTGCTTTCTAATAGATCTGAGAGGATTTAATAGATCCATGATGATGCCATGGTAACGTTCATATCCAGCCTTCTCCTTCACACCTATCCAGCCCTCTCAGATCGCCTCTTGCTTTCTCCTCATATAGTTGTTCCCCCCTCTCCCCCTCCCTCTCTCCCCGCTCCCTTTCCCCCTCCCTCTCTCCCCCTGCCTCCCTCTCTCCCCCTTCCTCTGCCCCTCCTCTCTCCCTACCTCTATTACCCCTCCCTCCCCCCTATTATCCTCTCCCCCCCTCTCCCCCTCCCTCCCTCTCTCCCCCTCCCTCCCCCCCCCCCCCTCCCTCCCTCTCCCCCTCCCTCCCTCCCTCTCTCCCCCTCCCTCCCTCCCCCCCTCCCTCCCTCCCTCATTCCCTCCCCCCCCTCCCTCCCTCCCTCCCTCCCCCCCTCCTTCCTTTCCCCCCTCCCTCCCTCATTCCCTCCCCCCCCCCTCCCTCCCTCCCCTCCTCCCCCCCTCCCCCCCTCCCTCCCCCCCTCCCTCCCTCCCTCATTCCCTCCCCCTCCCTCCCTCCCTCCTCAGCTGAGTGTCCCAGGCGTGCAGAGGCACCCCACTCCCCCAGAGTGAGCCTGGTAATCAGCTGAGTGCTGCTGCCTGAGCTTCTGTGCTCCCTCCCTCTCTCCCCTCCCCCTCCTCTCCTCCCTCCAGGCTTTTACTGCCTCCCCCCTCCTCCTCCCCCGGGCTGAATCACCTGAAGCTGACTACAGGATCGGTGGTCATGTGACCGACGTGACCTGTGATTACTCCAGACAGGCCTCCTGTTCCTCCCTGTTCCCTAATTTAGCTCATCTTCCCTCCTCCTCTCTCCTCCTCCTCCTCCCCCTGTCATCCTCCCTCCTCCCTCTCTGTCTTTTTATCTCCCGGCCTCTCTCTCTCCTGCCCCTCCCTGTTCTGCTTCCTCCCTCTCTCTGCCTCCTCCCCCTCCTCCTGTCTTTCTCTGCTGTCCTTGGTGCTTCTGGCAGCCAGTTCTGGGCTGTAGAGCAGGGAGGAGAGAGGGAGAGAGAGAGAGAGAGAGAGAGCGCAGTGGAGTGCAGTATTCTGCAGAGCAGCGGGGAGCAGCCTAGCCCCGCCACCTCCTGAGCAGAGGACCAGTAAACACGACTGGCTGTTTTAGCTGTGGAGGAGCAGAACTACGGCTCCAGACACCTAGCCTAGCGTCGCCCCGGGAGCAGCTCACTGTTCTCTGGCTCGGCCTCTCCTGCTGCATCCTGGGAGACGCAGTCCTTCTGCTGGGAAGAGACCAGGGCGATGCCAGCCCCCGTCTGAGTGCCTGTGGAGAAGGAATCCGATATATTAGAGGTGAGCTACAGGGACATCTGTCTGCCTGTATGTCACTGTGCCTGTCTGTCTGTCAATGTGCCTGTCTGTTTGTCTGTCTGTCAATGTGCCTGTCTGTTTGTCTGTCTACCTGTCACTGTGCCTGTCTGTCTGTCTGTCTGTCTGTCACTGTGCCTGTCTTTCACTGTGCCTGTCTGTCTGCCTGCCTGTCACTGTGCCTGTCTGTCGGTCTGTCTGTCTGGTAACATCTCTGTTCACTTCCGATGTGCTCCAGCTCTCTCCGATCAAACAGTTTTTAGGTGAAAAGGAGATCTTACTTTTTATGTGACCCAAGTTGTGGAACATCCTCCTAATCCATGTGCCCCCACCATCGCATGTAGTGAATCAAGACCGGAAACCCATTTGTTTTCTAGGTCTGCTCACGTGAGACAGTGTTGCTGTTTGTACATGTCCTGTTCTCTTTACTTTCACTGTGGAAAGAGCTTCGGTCAGTCGTAGGTTGTCTTGAACTGGGCTGCACAAACACACTGACTTGACTTCTTACTGTGACACTAAGACTCTCCTGTTACACCTGAGACTGTTTCTCTCACACACAACTTCTCTCTCTCTCCTCCTTCCCTCCTCTAACCCTCCATCTCTCTCTCTCCTCCTTCCCTCCTCTAACCCTCCATCTCTCTCTCCTCCTTCCCTCCTCTAACCCTCCATCTCTCTCTCCTCCTTCCCTCCTCTAACCCTCCATCTCTCTCTCCTCCTTCCCTCCTCTAACCCTCCATCTCTCTCTCCTCCTTCCCTCCTCTAGCCCTCCATCTCTCTCTCCTCCTTCCCTCCTCTAACCCTCCATCTCTCCTCCTTTCCTACTCTAGCCCTCCGTCTCTTTCTCTCCTCCTCTCCTTCTCCATCTCAGTCTTTCTCTTTCCACCTCTCTCTCTCTAGCTAGTTTCTTCTTCTGCCAGTGCTGTTTTTTGTAGGAAATAACCATTTTTTTGAAAATAGCTTTGTTTAGTCTCGTTGTTTTGCTTGAGTATCAGACTTGTGTGTCCCGGTCTTATATCGGTGTGTGTGTGTGTGTAAGACCATTCTCACCCTGACTGTGTGCCTGACTGCTGACTGACCCCAGCAGTGTCTGGTCCTGTCTGGTCTCCTGTCACTGGTCATTAGGGGCCAAGACACCGCTGTCTTACAGCACACATCCTCCCTCCCTCCCACCCCTCCCTCCACCCTCTCACCCCTCCCACCCCTCCCCTCCCTCCTCCCTCCTTCCCACCCCTCTTACCCCTCCCTCTCAACCCTTCCACCCCTCCCACCCCTCCCCTCCCTCCCTTCCTCCCACCCCTCCCTCCCACCGGAAGATGAGCTGTCATAACTTCTTTCTCCTGCCTCCTTCTCCCCTTGTCCTTCTCCTCCTCTCTCCATCTGTTCCTCTCTTTCTTTCATTGCTCTCTGATTCTCTGATTGTGTCTCTGTGTGTGTTTGGTGTGTAGGTGTAGCGGGGGGGGGGCAGCACAGTGTGTGTGTGTGTGTGTGTGTTGGTTGTGTGTGTTGGGATCGTTCCCTGGAGACACACACAGTGTATTACCTCTGAGCTCGTTTTCTCCCAGACGGATTTTATGCCCTCATAATTCATCCATGGTGAGGTGCTCTCTGCGCTGGAACGCTGGATTGTGTGTGTGTGTGTGTGCACATATGTGTGTATGACATGGGTGGTGGGGAAGGTTTGCATCTTCATGGTTCACAGGTAGATTTGCAGGCTTAGCGTCTGGGTTGTGAGAAGGGAGGGATGTGAGAACTAGCTACTCTACAACACGCCTTGTTGATCTGATCCGCTTGCACTGGAGCTGTTCCATCCACACTCTGATAGCTGTGATTATGACACAGATGATGTTAACCCATGATGACTCATCCACTTCCTCCAGGTTATCCTTCATGTTGCGTTGTGGGGACTCATCTCCTCTAGTGCTCAGCACACACACTGGAAAATAACGATTTCACTCAAGCTTCAAAATATATCTGCTCTCCATCTGTTTACTACCCCCCCACACACACCACACACACACACACAGTGCTGCCCCCTGCCCCCAGCTACACACACACACACACACAGTGCTGCCCCCCGCCCCCAGCTACACACACACACACAGTGCGGTAGGTAAGGTGTGTCCAGGGTCTGCAGGCAGCAGATGGCCTTTCCCTTCTGGGCTGCCAGCCCTCCTCCCTCTCTCTCCTCCCTCCCTCTCTCTCCTCCCTCCCTCTCTCTCCTCCCTCTCTCTCTCCTCCCTCTCTCTTCCTCCCTCCCTCTCTCTCCTCCCTCTCTCTCTCCTCCCTCTCTCTCTCTCCTCCCTCCCTCTCTCTCCTCCCTCTCTCTCCTCCCTCCCTCTCTCTCCTCCCTCTCTCTCTCCTCCCTCCCTCTCTCTCCTCCCTCCCTCTCTCTCCTCCCTCCCTCCCTCCCTCCTCTCTCTTCCCTCTCTCTCTCCTCCCTCCCTCTCTCTCCTCCCTCCCTCTCTCTCCTCCCTCCCTCCCTCCCTCCCTCCTCTCTCTTCCCTCCTCTCTCCTCCCTCCCTCTCTCTCCTCCTCCCTCTCTCTCCTCCCTCTCTCCTCCCTCCTCTCTCCTCCCTCCCTCTCTCTCCTCCCTCCTCTCTCTCTCCCTTCCTCCCTCCCTCCCTCCTCTCTCTTCCCTCCTCTCTCCTCCCTCTCTCTCCTCCCTCCTTTCTCCTCCCTCCCTCCCTCCCTTCCTCCCTCCCTCCCTACCTCCCTCTCTCTCCTCCCTCCCTCTCTCTCTCCTCCCTCCTTTCTCTCTCCCTCCCTTCCTCCCTCCTCTCTCCCCAGCTCTGTATTCTCCTCTATGGGTATGTTGATTCGGTCTCCTGCAGAGAAGTGGGTCAGCAGAGTGATGATCAGCTGAGTGCTGGCTGTTCCTCTCCCTCGTGACAACGCCACAGGCCTGCTGCTGCCTGGAGTGTGTGTGTGTTTGTAGATGGAGGTATGTGTGTGTGTGTGAGCTTGTAGATGGAGGTATGTGTGTGTTTGTAGATGGAGGTGTGAGTGTGTGTGTGTTTGTAGATGGAGGTGTGTGTGTGAGTGTGCTTGTAGATGGAGGTATGTGTGTGTGTGTGCTTGTAGATGGAGGTGTGCGTGTGTGTGTGTGTGTGTGTGTGGGGGCAGACCTGGTTTTCCAATGAATTCTTACTGTACTTCCTGGTTCTCTCAGGGAGGAGGGGCTTAGAGACCAGAGCTGCACCAGGGGGAGGAGCCATGTCTGCCACACAGCTGGAGGACACGGAGGATGTGTTTGGTGAGTTTCTCCTCTTTCTCTACCTGTCTTTCTCTCTCTCTCTCTACTCTCTCTACCTCTCTCTCTCTACCTCTCTCTCTCTACCTCTCTCTACATCTCTCTCTCTCTTTCTCTCTCTACCTCTCTCTACCTGTCTTTCTCTCTCTCTCTCTACCTCTCTCTACCTCTCTCTCTCTACCTCTCTCTACATCTCTCTCTCTTTCTCTCTCTACTTCTCTCTCTCTACCTCTCTCTCTCTACCTCTCTCTCTCTACCTCTCTCTCTCTACATCTCTCTCTCTACCTCTCTCTCTCTACCTCTTTCTCTCTACATCTCTCTCGACCTCTCTCTCTCTACCTCTCTCTCTACCTCTCTCTACATCTCTCTCTCTTTCTCTCTCTACCTCTCTCTCTCTACCTCTCTCTCTCTACCTCTCTCTCTACATCTCTCTCTACCTCTCTCTCTCTACCTCTTTCTCTCTACATCTCTCTCTACCTCTCTCTCTCTACATCTCTCTCTACCTCTCTCTCTCTACATCTCTCTCTACCTCTCTCTCTCTACCTCTCTCTCTCTACATCTCTCTCTACCTCTCTCTCTCTACATCTCTCTGTATTTCTCTGTCTACTGCTCTCTCCTTTTCAGTTTTTCTCCTCAGTCTTGTGGAAACTCTTTCACACGTATGTGATGAACAGACACAGTGCACAAGGGTGAGCAGGACACACACACTCAAAGGTGAAGATGTATTTTTGACAGCTGTGTGTACTGCTGGCTTGGTGTACTCACAACTGCAGCTGACAGGTCACACACCACTCTCTCTCACACATACACACAGCAGGTATGTCGGACGAGGAATCAAGGGCAGGTGACTTATCTGTCTCTCTTTCGGGGTGGAGGAAACCCTGTAACCAGGCAGGAGGTGAGTTCTATAAATACAACACCATGCTTGTGGGGGTGAGTCTCTACTAACCTGGGAGAGGGAGAGAGGTTGAGAGAGAGAAAGTTAGAGAGAGAGAGAGAGAGAGAGAGAGAGGGAGAGGAGAGAGAGAGAGAGAGAGAGAGAGAGAGAGAGAGAGAGAGAGAGAGAGAGAGAGAGGAGAGGGAGAGAGAGATGGAGAGAGAGATGGAGAGAGAGAGAGAGAGAGAGAGAGAGAGAGAGAGAGAGAGAGAGAGAGAGAGAGAGAGAGAGAGAGAGAGAGAGAGAGAGAGAGAGAGAGGATCTCAGCTCACTGGTGAGTCAGCTGTTTCCCCCTGGTGGTGTCAAGTCCAGCTGCCTCATTCCTGAATGTGCACACTTCTGCACACTCACCTTCTATTGTGTGTGTGAGTCGTATTGTGTGTGTGTGTCGTGGTGTATGTGTGTGTGTGTGTGTGTGAGACAGAGAGAGAGGAGAGAGAGAGAGAGAGAGAGAGAGAGACAGAGAGACAGAGAGACAGAGAGACAGAGAGACAGAGAGAGAGAGAGAGAGAGAGAGAGAGAGAGAGAGAGAGAGAGAGAGAGAGAGAGAGAGAGAGAGAGAGAGAGAGAGACTTCAGGTCAGTACGTTGTTCCAAAAACATCTAGTTACTTCTACATTTTAAAAGATGTTGGACACACGTACAAACCTGTGAGGTTCTTTTATCCAGTAAGATCTGACACTACCCCACCCCCTAGTTCCCTGCTCTACCTACCCATCCCCCCATCCTCCCCTCCTCTCCTCCTCTTCTCCTCTCTTCCTTCCCTCCTCTCCTCCTCTCTGCCCTCTCCTCTTCCACACTGACAGACCCACACCACCCCCATCCCCCCCATCCTCAAAAAAAAGACTAAATCCTCTCCTCCTCTCCTCCTCACCTCACCTCCTCTCCTCCTCCCCTCCTCTCTGCCCCTCTCCTCTTCCACACTGACAGACCACACACCCCCATCCCCCCATCCTCTCCTCCTCACCTCCTCTCCTCCTCCCCCTCCTCTCTGCCCCTCTCCTCTTCCACACTGACAGACCACACACCCCTACCCTCTCCTCCTCTCCTCCTCTCCTCCTCACCTCCTCTCCTCCTCCCCCTCCTCCTCTGCCCCTCTCCTCTTCCACACCCCTACCCTCTCCTCCAGGTCCACAGGGACAGAGAGGATTGTGGTCCCTGCACTGGCCTGCTTTACTGCGGGGAGGCCTGT
>NC_090052.1:1436669-1459169 GCF_038355195.1 Osmerus mordax | reverse complement strand
TCCTCTCTCATCCCCTCTGTCATCCCTCTCTCATTCTCTCTCATCCTCTCTCATCCCCTCTCTCATCCTCTCTCTCATCCTCTCTCTCATCCCCTCTCTCATCCCCTCTCTCATCCCCTCTCATTCTCTCTCATCCTCTCTCATCCCCCTCTGTCATCCCTCTCTCATCCTCTCTCTCATCCCCTCTCTCATCCCCTCTCATCCTCTCTCTCATCCCCTCTCTCAGTTCCCTGCAGACAGTCAGGGGAGGAATCTCACAGTGTATCAAATCTATTCAGCCCTTTTTTTCACAAGCAAGGGTCGAAGATAGCTTCACATACACGCCCACACAGCTACCCGGACCAACCCAAACCCTCCAAGGTGCATCAGAGTTTGTCGGTGTCTCAGATCATCTCAGATCATCTCAGATCATCTCTGAAGTTCTCATCCACTTCTCTGTGATCGTCCCTCAGACCTGAACGAGGCGGTTCCAGAGACAGAGCTGCTGGACAACAGCATCCAGAAGGGGCGGGCCCAACTGTCCGTCAAAGCCCGGAGGCACCGCCCCTCACGCTCCCGTTTCCGTGACAGCGTGAGCTCCACCGAGGGAGACGACAGCCTGGAGAGGAGGGTGAGTGACGCACGCGACAGCCAATCAATGACCTGGGATCCCCACAGGGCACGCCCAGGACCAGGTTTGGTTTGTTGCTGAGCGTGCAGGTGAGAGTGATGCATGCTGGGTGTTTTTTCTGACTGAAGCAGGGCAGGCTGTCTAGAGTTACAGATCTGACCCATGGACTTAGGGAGGTGTGTAACATCCTGAGGAGTTTGTTTCTATGATACAGCAACCTACTGTCTGTGTGTGTGTGTATATATGTATGTGTGTGTGTGTGTATGTATGTGTGTGTATGTATGTGTGTGTATGTATGTGTGTGTGTGTATGTATGCTGTGTGTGTGTGTGTGTGTGTGTGTGTGTGTATGTGTGTGTGTGTGTGTGTGTATGTATGTGTGTGTATGTATGTGTGTGTGTGTATGTATGTGTGTGTATGTATGTGTGCGTGTGTCCTAGTGTCTGGAAAGCCCCCTGTCCTCCGCCCGATCCCCGCTCCACCCCTCCCTCGGAGGCTCCTCCCCCTCCCCTGACATCCTCCTGTCATCCTCGCCCGCCCTGCGGAGCCCCGCCTTCTCTTTCGACTCCTCCCTCGTCCGCCGCCCGCCTGAGGAGGGCGTGGCCGCCTGCCCCGCCCCCAGAGGGCGCTACCGCCCGCTGACCAACACCTCGTCCCAGGAAGCCCTGGCCACGCCCAGCCCCTCGCCCTCCAGGTCGTGTCCCAGCCCCGACTTCTCTCCCGTCTACCTGCGGCGGGGGCGGCGCCCGGACAGCGAGGGTGAGGAGGGGCCAACCAGGAGGGGAGGGGGGGGGGGGGGTCAGGATAAACCTTTTACTCTGCTTTGACTCCTGTCTGTTTATGTGTCTGTCTGTCTACCTCTCTGTTTGTCTCTGTGTCTGCCTCTCTGTCTGCCTGTCTGTCTGTCTCTCTGTCTCTCTGTCTACCTCTGTCTGTCTCTCTGTCTCTCTGTCTGCCTGTCTGCCTGTCTTTCTGTCTGTCTGTCTGCCTGTCTGTCAGTCCTGGTCTCAGATGACAGTAGAGACACCAGTCCAGCAGACCCAGGAAGCGTTATTTTTGACAAGAAGACCAAGAGAAGGTTTCTGGACTTGGGGTGAGTTACATGGAACAAACACACACACACACACCCGACCCCTTCTCCCACACACACATATACGTAACTCCCTCCCCATCACACACACACACTCTCACACTGATCTATATTGTTCACAGGGTGACTCTGCGCCGGTCTTATGTGAGGGTTAGGAAGGATAAATCTAACAGGCTGTCTATGGGAAGCAGGTACTGACCTCCATCTCCCTCCACCCCTCTCCACCTGCCTCCACCTCTCTCCACCTGCCTCCACCTCTCTCCACCTGCCTCCACCTCTCTCCACCTGCCTCCACCTCTCTCCACCTGCCTCCACCTCTCTCCACCTGCCTCCACCTCTCTCCACCTGCCTCCACCCCTCTCCACCTGCCTCCATCTCTCTCCACCTGCCTCCACCTCTCTCCACCTCTCTCCACCTCTCTCCACCTGCCTCCACCTCTCTCCACCTGCCTCCACCTCTCTCCACCTGCCTCCACCCCTCTCCACCTGCCTCCACCTGCCTCCACCTCTCTCCACCTGCCTCCACCCCTCTCCACCTCTCTCCACCTGCCTCCACCCCTCTCCACCTCCCTCCACCTCTCTCCACCTCTCTCCACCTCTCTCCACCTGCCTCCACCTCTCTCCACCTGCTTCCACCTCTCTCCACCTGCCTCCACCTCTCTCCACCTGCCTCCACCCCTCTCCACCTGCCTCCATCTCTCTCCACCTGCCTCCACCTCTCTCCACCTCTCTCCACCTGCCTCCACCTCTCTCCACCTGCCTCCACCTCTCTCCACCTGCCTCCACCCCTCTCCACCTGCCTCCACCTCTCTCCACCTGCCTCCACCCCTCTCCACCTCTCTCCACCTGCCTCCACCCCTCTCCACCTCCCTCCACCTCTCTCCACCTGCCTCCACCCCTCTCCACCTCCCTCCACCTCCTTCCACCTCTCTCCACCTCCCTCCACCTCTCTCCACCTGCCTCCACCTCTCTCCACCTGCCTCCACCTCTCTCCACCTGCCTCCACCCCTCTCCACCTCCCTCCACCTCTCTCCACCTGCCTCCACCTCTCTCCACCTGCCTCCACCTCCACAGCTCTCTTTCTATCCGTCTCTCTGCCCAAAATACCTCCACTGACAGTGTGTATATGCCTATGTGTGTGTGCATGTGTGCATGTGTACGTGTGTGTGTTCAGGGAGCCGTCAGAGAGCCCGTCGCGCTCCTCCGGTTCCTTCGTACCGTTCTCCTGGTTCTCCGACAGCGCCCGGGGTTCTGTCTCCTCCGGGGGAACCCCCCCCTGCTCCCCCAAGCTGGCCTCCCAGGACTGCCCCCCCCGCAAGTCTCACTCCCAGGTAACCATGACGTCCCAGGTAACCATGACGTCCCAGGTAACCATGACGTCTGCTCCCCACAACGCACACAGCTCTAATCCAGCCAAACCTACATCTGTGCTCGGCTGAGCAAGTCTGGTTCCGACAGGATAGAGTCTCCCCCCGAGCCTGTCAGGACACAACATGTTCTTACAGGTTTCTTGGTGGGGGTGGGAGGTTAAAGTATGACTTAATCATTTAGAGTACACAGTATTCAGTATGCAGTACTGGAATAAGACAGCTTGTGTTGAGAAATCACTGTGTCAAACTTACAAAGTGCATGTCTTGATGGAATAGCTTCCTAGCATGTCCTTGTCCTCTAATGAAGCAGCCCTCTCCTTACCAAACCATCCATCTTGCTTATTCTGTGGACAGCTACGCACATACACACATGCACACCACATGCACAAACACACACACCATACACACACAAGCACACCATGGACACACACACCACACAGAGAGATTTCCATTTGCAGACCTCAGCAGAAAGTACTTGGTGAGATCGATGCTGTTGATTTTCCTCAGGTTATGTAGGTGACCGCTGGGATGCTGTTAGCTAACCACCATGTCAGGGTCAAGATGAGCAGGAGGAAAGAGTGGTCATTGGTCAGCTAACATCCAGACCCAGACCAGATCCAGACCAGACCCAGACCCAGACCCAGACAAGACCCAGACCAGACCCAGACCAGACCAGACCAGACCCAGACCCAGACGCAGACAAGACCCAGACCAGACCCAGACCAGACCCAGACCAGACCCAGACCCAGACCAGACGCAGACCCAGACCCAGACCCAGACCCAGACCAGATGACTGTCTGGATGTAGCCTTGTGTGTATCAGATCCAGACTTCCTCTGTGAGCTCCATGTCGTGACGAGCACCTGTGCTTGTTTTGTATTCTCCCTTACACCTGCACCATGACTCATCTAAAAGCCCTGTGTGTGTGTGTGTGTGGGGGGGGTGCGTGCTTATCTTGGAAGCACAGGGTTTAATTGTCAGTTTGGCTTTTAACAATCACACATCCGGGATGCACTTTCAGTGCTCTCTCTCCCCCCCCTCTCTCTCCCCCCCCTCTCTCCCCCCCCCTCTCTCTCTCCCCTCCCCTCTCTCTCCCCCCCTCTCTCCCCCCCTCTCTCTCCCCCCCCTCTTTCCCCCCCTCTCTCTCCCCCCCCCTCTCTCTCCCCCTCTCTCCCCCCCCCTCTCTCCCCCCCTCTCTCTCCCCCTCTCTCTCCCCCTCTCTCTCCCCCTCTCTCTCTCCCCCCCTCTCTCCCCCCTCCTCTCTCTCTCCCCCCCTCTCTCTCTCCTCTCCAGTCTTTTCCCTGGGGGAGCAGAGCCCTATTAAATCCCCCAGCATCGGCCAGCTGGTCAGATGGTTCTGATTGGCTGTTGGTGTCTGCAGAGGGGCCAGTAGCACTTTCAGCAGCCTGAATAACACCACTCCCCCTCTGCTCCTCTCCTCCTCCACTCCTCTCCGGGGAGCTGTTAGTCAGTGTTCTGCATCTCTCTTTCACCAACCGTCTCTGGAGGAGGGGATCCCTCACTGAATTGCTCCTCCCAAGGTTTCTTCCATTTTTTCTCCTCTTGTGAGTTTTTCTGGGAGTTTTTCCTTGTCTTCCTTGAGGGTTTAGGTTGGTTGAGGGGCAGTTCTATGGGCGTATGTGAAGCCCTCTGTGACATGCTTGCGTGTAAAAAGGGCTATACAAAGGGTTACACATAAGTGCATCAGCCCAGGCAGATGTCCAGATCTCAGAGAGATGTGTCCCACTCTGTTGTCCCCTGCCAGTCCTCCTCATGACAACAGCCCTGTGATCTCGTGCACGACTACATACTGTCATACTAGCACCAGAACAAAATATGTTTGAATATGTTTGTTATACATATCTCCCTGTCTTTCCATCCCTCCCTCCCCCCTCTCCCTCCTCCAGGAGTCAGCCCTCAGTGAGGAGTTTTCTCCCAGGAGTCCTCCCCAGACATCCAGCGGTTCAACAGCAGACTCATCCTCTCGCTCCTCCCACCCCTACCACACCCTGTCCCAGTCCTCAGACGAGGTGAGACCCTCAACCCTACCACGCCCTACCACACCCCCCTCCCCCCCCACCCCCCCCCACCCCCCTCCCCCCCCACCCCACCCCCCTCCCCCCCACCACACCCCCCTCCCCCCCACCCCACCCTCCTCCCCCTGGCAGTGTGACACAGACCAGCAGGCCGTACCATTATCTACACTAGACCAGAGGTGTGAAGGATGAGGAGAGAAAGCTTTAGGTGTGTTTACTATCAGAGGGGGTTGTGAAGCTCTAATCACGTGTAAGCACAGCCATGCGCTACAGCCCCGGGGCCACAGCAAGGCCTGCTGTTGTTCTGCCAACTCACCACCAGGGGGCAGCAGACTGTGTTTCTCTGGAGGTGAGACCCCATGACCCTGCTCAGTCAGGAGGGCCATCTCTCCGCCCTGCTCATCTCCCTTCCCCACTCCTCTCTCCCTCTCACTGGCCTTCCTGTGGGGGGCTGCTGCCGTGCTTGTCAGGGGGAGTGAGCGGTCCTGACTCCCCTGATGAGGGGGAGGCCAGGGTGTGTTGAGGCCAAGGTGTGTTGAGGCCAGGGTGTGCTGAGGCCAGGGTGTGTTGAGGCCAGGGTGTGCTGAGGCCAGGGTGTGTTGAGGCCAGGGTGTGTTGAGGCCAGGGTGTGCTGAGGCCAGGGTGTGTTGAGGCCAGGGTGTGCTGAGGCCAGGGTGTGCTCTCAGGGTGTGTTGAGGCCAGGGTGTGTTGAGGCCAGGGTGTGCTGAGGCCAGGGTGTGCTGAGGCCAGGTTGTGTTGAGGCCAGGGTGTGCTGAGGCCAGGGTGTGCTGAGGCCAGGGTGTGTTGAGGCCAGGGTGTGTTGAGGCCAGGGTGTGCTGAGGCCAGGGTGTGCTCTCAGGGTGTGTTGAGGCCAGGGTGTGCTGAGGCCAGGGTGTGCTGAGGCCAGGGTGTGTTGAGGCCAGGGTGTGCTGAGGCCAGGGTGTGCTGAGGCCAGGGTGTGCTGAGGCCAGGGTGTGCTCTCAGGGTGTGTTGAGGCCAGGGTGTGCTGAGGCCAGGGTGTGCTGAGGCCAGGTTGTGTTGAGGCCAGGGTGTGCTGAGGCCAGGGTGTGCTGAGGCCAGGGTGTGTTGAGGCCAGGGTGTGTTGAGGCCAGGGTGTGCTGAGGCCAGGGTGTGTTGAGGCCAGGGTGTGCTGAGGCCAGGGTGTGTTGAGGCCAGGGTGTGCTGAGGCCAGGGTGTGTTGAGGCCAGGGTGTGTTGAGGCCAGGGTGTGCTGAGGCCAGGGTGTGCTGAGGCCAGGGTGTGTTGAGGCCAGGGTGTGTTGAGGCCAGGGTGTGCTGAGGCCAGGGTGTGTTGAGGCCAGGGTGTGTTGAGGCCAGGGTGTGTTGAGGCCAGGGTGTGCTCTCAGGGTGCGTTGAGGCCAGGGTGTGCTGAGGCCAGGGTGTGCTGAGGCCAGGGTGTGTTGAGGCCAGGGTGTGCTGAGGCCAGGGTGTGCTGAGGCCAGGGTGTGTTGAGGCCAGGGTGTGTTGAGGCCAGGGTGTGCTGAGGCCAGGGTGTGCTCTCAGGGTGTGTTGAGGCCAGGGTGTGCTGAGGCCAGGGTGTGTTGAGGCCAGGGTGTGCTGAGGCCAGGGTGTGTTGAGGCCAGGGTGTGTTGAGGCCAGGGTGTGTTGAGGCCAGGGTGTGCTGAGGCCAGGGTGTGTTGAGGCCCGGGTGTGCTGAGGCCAGGGTGTGCTGAGGCCAGGGTGTGTTGAGGCCAGGGTGTGCTGAGGCCAGGGTGTGTTGAGGCCAGGGTGTGCTGAGGCCAGGGTGTGTTGAGGCCAGGGTGTGTTGAGGCCAGGGTGTGTTGAGGCCAGGGTGTGCTGAGGCCAGGGTGTGCTGAGGCCAGGGTGTGTTGAGGCCAGGGTGTGTTGAGGCCAGGGTGTGCTGAGGCCAGGGTGTGTTGAGGCCAGGGTGTGTTGAGGCCAGGGTGTGTTGAGGCCAGGGTGTGCTCTCAGGGTGCGTTGAGGCCAGGGTGTGCTGAGGCCAGGGTGTGCTGAGGCCAGGGTGTGTTGAGGCCAGGGTGTGCTGAGGCCAGGGTGTGCTGAGGCCAGGGTGTGTTGAGGCCAGGGTGTGCTGAGGCCAGGGTGTGCTCTCAGGGTGTGTTGAGGCCAGGGTGTGCTGAGGCCAGGGTGTGTTGAGGCCAGGGTGTGCTGAGGCCAGGGTGTGTTGAGGCCAGGGTGTGTTGAGGCCAGGGTGTGTTGAGGCCAGGGTGTGCTGAGGCCAGGGTGTGTTGAGGCCCGGGTGTGCTGAGGCCAGGGTGTGCTCTCAGGGTGTGCTCTCAGGGTGTGCTCTCAGGGTGTGCTCTCAGGGTGTGCTCTCAGGGTGTGCTCTCAGGGTGTGAGTCTGTGTCTCTGCCCCCCAGCCCACAGACGAGCCGCTGGGCCTGGTGTCGTCCTGGAGCACCCTGCAGGTGTGCCAGTGGCTCCAGGGCCTGAACATGGAGCAGTACATCCCAGAGTTCTCAGCCAGGGAAATCGACGGGGAGCAACTTCTGCAGATGGACAACAGCAAGCTGAAGGTGAGAGGAGGGGAGACGATTACATGTTGACCATATTTATTTCATATAAATCCTTCACAGTCCAACCAAGTAATTTACATTCTATTATACTCCAATTTGTTCTGTTTTAGTCTAGTCTAGACCATTTGAATCTCACTCTAGTCTCATTGTTAGGGCTTGGGCGTGAACAGTTATTCAGACCGCAGCGCTCTGAAACGTCGCATCAAGGATATCCACACGGCGGCAGACAAGGAGCGCAAAGCGCAGGACAAGCTGGAGAAACAGAAGGAAAAACAGCGCAGGAAGGATCTGGAGCAGCGCAGGAGCTACACCTAGCCACCAGATGGCGCCACAACGCCCCCGCGACACCTGGGGGTGTGTTCAGGACCACGCAACTTTCAACTATTGCAGTCGGACAGAAGAACAACTTGAGTCGATGATGAACTGTACGGCTTTATTACAGTCAAATGTCCGGGTCAGAAGACATACTCAAGAAGTGCCATTCTTGGACAGTTGTCAGCAGGCGAAGTATGTGGAAATTCTGATACATTTTTGGTACTGGAAAATAAATATGGTATGTTAGGCTATATGTACACAAATGTATTCCAACATTCTACAAAACACAAAAAGGGCCTACTTGCCAAAAAGATTTTGTTAATGGATATATATTAACTATGCTATCAGTGCTATTTGAACGCTTTATATTCCCCGTACAGACTGTCAAAGCTTGAAAACAGCAGTGACAAATCAAAGACTTTCGCAAACCATCACCACAAACTCACCATCAAACCTGTGTTTTTTACATCGTATGTAAAACACTGATTCTACCTTCTCATTAAGCGCAACATATCTCTCCAACACATCACAGCAACATCACTTCCTGTAACGTGAGTCAGCTCCGGCCAGCTGCCATCACGTCAAGCCCGAGATAAAGACCCTGACGTCACACGGACTAGGCGTTTGACTACCGAGTGTGTTTGTATATAAAGTACTGTATGTTTACAATCTGCATGTTTGTGATTGTGGTATGTGGATGTGTGCGGGTGTGTTTGTATAACTGTTTCAGGGGGAGGTTGTAGGAGGTCGAGGGGTCTACTACAGTGATGGACTCCGGTGGGGTTCTGTTCCTGGGTACTTCTCAGTGGCTTGAAGCCTTCTCTTCATCTTCCTCTCCTCCTCTTCCTCTCTTGTCCTCCTTCCCTCTCCTCTCTTCAAACATTGTCGCAGGAGGGTTTTCAGTCAGAGGAGAAGAGAGATGCAGAAGTTCATACCCCAGTGCTGTACGCTGTCGCTTCAGTCGCTCCGGGTCGATCTGATCTACTCACGTGTCCAGAGTAACGTTCAGAGCTGGCAGATCAGACGAAGGCTCATGTGCATCATTTTTGACAACAATGGTCAATAAAAACAGCCCTTGCCCTCAAACGAGCTATAGGCTGCCTGTTTCATCCCTGTCCTTAATCTCATTACTCAAACATTGTCACTCGCCCCTCTCGTTCCTTGTGCAACACAGGGACTCCAGACTCACACAATGGTCCTGACTAAACTGAACGTTGTGTGACGTCTTACAGTGTTTACATTTACAGGAAGTGGGCGGGGCCGGACTTTTTTTTCGAGGTGAAGCAACACAGGAAATAATCTGAGGAAAATGCTAATAATTATTAAAACATTTGAGTAGGGGAAATAATGCAGTTAAAATGCAACACTTTTCGACAGTAAATCACTACTTAATTTTTTTTTATTGAAGTTGTCTGGAACATTACATAAATTACATGGGGAAATACATCTCTTCAGTATTGTTTTTCATTTACAACATTTTTGGGAGGTGGCATAGCATAAACGTTTTTTCATATAAAATAAATACATTTCATATAAATAGGCTTTAGAAATACAATCATATGTGTAATGTATAGTGATGACTTACAGAAATACAGAAAGCCATTTCCCATTGGGTTTACTCAATGCAATTGTCAATGTAAAACGAACAATAAAAAACGGTTTCCCTTTAAAACAAAGACTTTTGGGAAACGCTGTCCCAGTGCCTTGCTATGTAACTCCTACATGAGACAAGCTGAAGGCTCTCGTGCACAACTAAACACTGTCATCACAGAGGTTCACTCATCCTTCTGTCTGTGTAAAAGTCTTATTAAATACATTCATACTTCAGAGAAACACAATAAGTTAAAATTGCAGACATGAGGACTCCAGATTCTAGAGACAAGTACAAATAATCATACAAAATAAATAACCTAATAAATAGAATAAATACAAGATCATAAATTAAAAAGACATTCAGAGTGAGAATACATCAACCTGGAGGGAATTTCAACATTCCTGGGTTTCTCTGGAACTGAAATACAATAAGGGACTGCAGACAGACAGGTGTGGACATGCTTCCTATTCCCATCCTGCTTTCTGTCTGCACCTACAAAAAACAGAAAAAGGAGCAGTTGTCTATTCTGCACCGTTGACATGGACTACGCCGCAGAATGACAACTCAATGAATGAATCCTATTAAATGCTTTCGAATCCAAATTGAAAGAATTAAGGCGCACGTCAATGTTTTGGATTTACCATGGTTATGAAACTGACTCCTAGAAATGTCTCTTTTGAAACGTGACTGTGCTTTCATTTTTAGATCCTGTCAGCAACTGTCTGATTTGACGATGCTGCCTGTCCCGACCAGGGCTCCATTGAAGCCCTCATATCAACGGGGCTCTACTGGTTAAATAAAGGTCTATAACGTGTTCTAATGAACTCAAGCCATAAAAAATTTTCCAAGAAAAAGGGTGTGGGGAGAAAGGAGCAGAGAAACAGGCTCAAACTGGAGAGACGAGGAGAATGTTTTTTTTCATGTGTCGTGCGCTGTTAGTCCTCCCCCTCAGCCAGACCTCAGCTCCCTGTCCCCACCACCGCAAAGAGAACCCAACCACTGTCCAGCCTCTGTTTCCTGGGGGTCTGAGCCTGCTCGGTGGTGGGGTTCCTCCCCAGGTCCCAGGTAGAGAGGCCTGGATGTTCCTCAGGCCTGGGTTCCAGGTAGAGAGGCCTGGATGTTCCTCAGGCCTGGGTCCCAGGTAGAGAGGCCTGGATGTTCCTCAGCCCTGGGTCCCAGGTAGAGAGGCGTGGATGTTCCTCAGCCCTGGGTTCCAGGTAGAGAGGCCTGGATGTTCCTCAGGCCTGGGTCCCAGGTAGAGAGGCGTGGATGTTCCTCAGGCTTCGGCCCAGGTACAGAGGCCTGGATGTTCCTCAGCCCTGGGTTCCAGGAAGAGAGGCCTGGATGTTCCTCAGGCCTGGGTCCCAGGTAGAGAGGCCTGGATGTTCCTCAGGCTTCGGCCCAGGTCGTGGCTGAAGATGCGTAGCTGCTGCAGAGCCAGGTGTGTTGCCACCTGGACGTCGTAGGTTCCTGAGATGCTGAGCGTGAAGCTCGGCTCCTCACTCAGCTGGGACTGTTTCTGCATCTGAGAACACACACATACACACAATAAACATGGATGCTTGCCCCAGTGTGTGTGTGTGTGTGAGAGAGAGCCTCGCACAGCAGTCTCACCTTGTTGACCAGGGCCTGCAGGTCTCTGAGGTCTACCTGCAGGTGCTTGATGGCGATGGTGGAGGCTGACGTCAGATCTCTCAGCAGGCTGTGGTGCAGCTGCAGACCCAGGCTCATGCGCTGCAGACACACTTCCTGCGGGGCGGAGCACAAACACCGTCACACACACACCCTCTGCACGCTGACGCGCATTGTCAAACACGTATGGAAGACAGGCGCACAGGCACACGTGTATGCACACGCACACACACACACACACACACACACACTGACCAGGGTGAAGTGTGCTGATATGGGTTTGATGGTGGGGTTTGGAGGGATACCCAGGGTTTTCAGCATCAGTTGCAGGTTCCCAGTATGGCTGGAGGCGTCAAGGGTTAGGTCCTGAGGACAACAGAATGATTGGTCAGACGGAGAAGAGCCCTTCCTCCGCCTGGCGACGCAGGCTGGATCTGACATACAGGTGGTGTGTTGTTCTTGTTCACTCTGGGAGGCTGTGGTCCGGTTGCCGCTGAAGAAGTTTCTGTTTGATTTACTGTCACAGCCTATTTTCTGACATCTCGTTACAGAATTTGGAGTGACTGTCTCAGCCAATCATGTCCATCATGAATGTATGTCATGTAATACATATGAGGGGTTCGAAAAGCAAAAAATATCTGGGGAAAGGTTTTTAAAATATAAACTGCTTAATTGATTATTTGTTTGGATTTCACTATACTAATGAATGAAAGAAAATTGCAACCCACTGGTTAGGTTGCAGTGAATTTACAGTTAAATTGATAAAAGTAACACTTTCAAGTTTCACATTTGATTTGCCATTTGTATGTACAGGTGAGTACTGAGTATTAACCTGAGATGGGAAGTAACAAAGTACAAATACTGTACTTAAGTAGATTTTTCTGGTATCAGTGTCACACCATTTTTATGACAACCATTTACCAAAACAGGCTAGTAGTAATGATTACTTTTTTACTAAAGTATCTGTGAGAGACCATACTTCTTTACTTTAACTTGAGTGAAAAAGTGTAGTAAATGGCCTACTTCAACTTTTACCAGGGTCTTTTTAAACATGAGTATCTGTACTTCTACTTGAGTGAAGGATGTGTGTACTTTTGCGATCTCTGGTAGGCCTATTAACGTGCGTTAAATACGTCTTAAAGTAGGCTTACGACAAACTACAAAAGGTACACCTACTTATAAAATATTCATGAACAACATCGAAAAATAACAACTCCGGTAAATAAAGATCATCTTGCACGCTTACCTTTTGGGCCGAAGGAATGTCGAAAAGGATCTTCTTGACCAAGCTCTGTGCTTTCTCCAGCGTCTGTTCGAAGTCTGCGTCATCAGGAAGATGGACAGGCGCAGCACACACCAGGGCAGCTACACAGCACTGCAGAGCTAGCACTAACAAGGGACACAATTAAACACCGTATAATCGATGCAACCGATTAATAACAGTCAAGAAAAGGAAAAAAATCACGCATGCGTTCCGCCAAATAGGCTTCTTTGAAAGGGTGTGCGAAACAAGAAGGGTCTTCATAAAGTTATTAGGCATTTGAGACTATAATTCTCACCAGTGCAGCCTTATTTTAAACCCCATACGAGTTTGGACTAAAATATCAAATACCTAGAAGCTTACTGATAATGACATTACATCAAAATTGGTCAAATATTACTTACTCAAAAGCGAGTTCATTCTGTGTCAGTATAATGTAAAGATATTAAAGCTTGATTCTTAACTGCCATTTGGATGATATAGGCTGCCTACTTATACTGAAGTGCAGAGTGGGATTTCCAACTGATGACGACCACAGACGGACATGACTCTTACTATTGTCAACTTTTTTAAATGAAGCGTACACATGCGTCACTCCAGGAGACTACGATGGGCTGTAACAACTTGCGAAGTCTATTGTCATTGGGCCGTTGTAATGCTCACGGAAGCAATTTTGTCTAAAGTGTCAATTTACATTACGGATTAGAGTTTTTTACAGTTGCTATGACAATTTATTCAATACTTTTAACAATTTTCCGAAACTCTTGACACAACATCCGTCTGTGTAGGCTATACAACAAATTTAGCTAGGGTTACTGACAAAGTACTGTAAATGGCAGCTATATTGCATATTTCTATTATCTTGCAGTAATGTCCCTTTTGCAATGAAGCCTTTACTGCAGCAATTCTCTGTCTTCTTTTTTCATAAACCGTACATTCTATAAAGCTACTCTGAGATGGGTCATAATTTTTTTTAAACTGAATTTCTGCATCAAAAGAAACAAAATGCATGCATGTTTTAACAAAACAAAAATATAGAGAGGCTTCAAAAGAAAGTGCATTGCAAAACACTAAGGAAACCCAGTACGGAGTCAGGTGGCTGAGTGGTGAGGGAGTCGGGCTAGTAATCCGAAGGTTGCCAGTTCGATTCCCGGTCATGCCAACTGACGTTGTGTCCTTGGGCAAGGCACTTCACCCTACTTGCCTCGGGGGGTCCCTGTACTTACTGTAAGTCGCTCTGGATAAGAGCGTCTGCTAAATGACTAAATGTAAATGTAGTACCAGTCATATCACATTTGGTGCCAGGCCCCTGAGCAAGGGTTAGCCCCCCCTCCCCCCCACAACCAAGTCAACGGCGCGACAATGGGTGACAAACGCATTTTTATTTACCGTATTTTACAATCGCTATGACAATTTGTTCAATACTTTTAACAAGTTTCCTAAACTATTGACACAGTTAGCACCACATCCGTCTGTGTTGGCTATACAACATCATATATATACACATTTCTTGTTGCTTTAAAACAAAATGCGTAGTGTAAACACAAATTTAAAATGTTTGAACTTCTTTACACACAAGTTCAACCAAGACCAAAACAATCGATTTTTACTGCCCAATTTACCAATGCTTTCACACTGTATGTCAGAACTTATTGGCTAAAGTCAAAGTGAACAGCTGTTCATATTGTGAATTGAAACACAAATATATCCCCTGTATTTTATTCCATTGCTGAGAAACAACTGGTTGAAGTTACGCAAACAAATCACAGCTGATTCCCAACTAGGAAACATTCAGATGTTGAGGTTCTTTCAATCGCATGACCATATGGTATATAAAGAGGACCTATTTGGGCTGATCTTGTGTGGAAAATAACAATAGAGCAACCCGGAGAAAGTAAGAATACAGTAATGCTGCACGAGGGAGAGGAGTGGGGCAAGGGAGAGCAGTTGGAATGCGTGGTGGCGCTCAGAGAAGAGCCAGAGCTGGGGTAACTGATGAAATACTGTAAATGGCAGCTATATTGCATATTTCTTACAGTAATGTCCTGTTGCAAATGAAGCCTTTACTGCAGCAATTATGTTTCTGTCTTCTTTTTTATAATACAGTAACCGTACATTCTATGAAGTTACTCTGAGATGGGTCATCATTTTTTGTTCTGAATTTCTGCAGCAAAAGAAACAAAATGCATGCATGCCTACTAACCCTAATAAAACAAAAATGTAGAGGCTTCAAAAGAAACTGCATTGCAAACACAATCTATGATCCATTTACTGTGAGACTTGACACATATAAAAGAAGTTTCTGTAATTCCATCTGATGTTAGTGTTTTTATGACATTGTGCTATGATTGACTAAATGTTCCTGTTGAACGAGAACATGTGTCAGTGTTTTGGTAGACATGGTGTAATGTTTAGTGAATTTTTGTTTTATGACAATTAGTGTTTGAGTTTAGTTTACAATGTGCGATTTTGAGCATGAAATTAACCGTTTTGCCAATTGTGTGTCGTAGGTGTGTTGGTGCGTTAAGAGTTTAGGAAAATTGTTAGAAGTATTGAAAAAATTGTCATAGCGATTGTAAAAAACGGTATTATTAATGTTGAGATTAAGTAATACCGTTCGTGGTCTTACACATTGATGCTGGTAGTAGTCTACGTTTTGAGACCGGTAGGCCTATTGCCATGAAAATCTTTCTTGTCCAAAGTTTGAGACATCGATGAGTGGATTCCACGGTCATTGCAGCACCATCTTGGGAAGAAAACTTTCGTTGCATAATGCAGGAAAGACCTGGGTTTACGTATAGTTAGCCTACTACACAATTTGGGCGCACACCCATATCTGTTAGTGACGTCTTGGGACACGTCATGGTCTACATGTCAAACTAACTGTGCAGAAGTTGCCTGCATCGACAAGTATGTAGGACCACGTGTGTTCATAGGGTGTGGAAGCGCAAGGACTTGTAACTCTTTTCAAATAATCTTTAAATATTCTGGATAATGGAAAAAAAATGGTAAGCAATTGATGTTGATGGCATTAATAAGCTCTGTGAAATTTAATCCTAGTGAAATCTAACCCTAACCCTTACGGGAACTTATATTTTATTTAATTCTAATTCCACTTAGTACTGCTAGTTTATGTACCCTTAGTATAGATAGTCCACATATTTAAATTTTAGGTCCCTTTATGTTTATTGTATGCACCTTCCTGCCAAAGCAAATTCCTTGTCTGTGCAAACTTTCATGGCGAAAAAATCCCATTCTGATTCTGATGTATTATTTCTAGATTAAATTAGATGAATTGAAAGGTATTTATAAATCAATAAACAGAAATTGACAAAAACAACCCAAAATACAATACAAACAATCAGTGCTGTGTATAGAAAATCCTTTAATAACACAAATGATCCTCCTGCCCGAAAACTGAAGAAAATAAACATGCACCAGTATCCTAGGGTCACACCTCACAGAAACCACAGGCTCAAACTTCTCTAAACCCATGATGTAGCAAGCAGTCCCAGAACCGCGACGAGCCGTTAAAACATGCAGCTCGAGCTGCGTCTCCCTCACCCTCTCTTACATGGAAACAGCCAAGTCGGATATTACTCTCAATTCCTTCAAATTTCAAGGTGAGTGAGTGTACTTTCAGAGGAAAGCAGCAGCACGTCAAGTAATGAGTCGGACACTAAGCAGGAAGTATTAAGACCACAACTAAACTATGACACAGACCCAGAACGCAATCTGGGGAAAAACAACAAGGCTGAGATTTCTGGAACCCTCTTGGTGTTGTGAAACTAGTTCCCTCGCTGAACTGTGAGCCGCTCCCATCATGGATCAGTCCTGCTGTTGAGCAAGAGCAGACTAAAACAGACATGCGTTGGGTGTTTGGGACAAGGGGTTCCTCACCAAATTAGACCCCACTGCGACAACAACTGCACACACACCCTTTTATTGGTTCAAATCCAATAGACGCACCAACACCACAAGCTCCCAGACGCTGGTGCGGTTGAGACAAGTCTCACAACTGTGAAACTCTGCGATTAAACTTTTTTTTTTATTTATTAATTTTTTTATTTAGTCAGTTTGTACAATATGGTGGCATCAGCCTTCCTGGACAACATTTGGTGTGAGTGTGGGTTACTGGGGCAGTAGGACCTCTGACAGGAGATGAACGTCCAGGCTTGTGGCTGTTGTAAGGGGGACAGAGCGTTGAGGGGAGGGTCAGTAAGCAGGCAGCGACCAGCAGTGGTGGGTGAGGTGTTGGCCCTGCTTGTAATAATGGGATCTGTACAGTAAAAACAAAAACAAGGTTCTGTTCCAACAGGAAGCTAGACGGAGACTTCCTGCCGGCTCCTGGTGTCGAGGGGCTTCATGGGAAGCTGTCGTCGTCATCCTCTGCCATCTCCTTGGCGAACTCCAGGTCCTGCTGCTCTCGTTCTCTACGCTCCTGAAACACACACGCACACACACACACACACACGTAAGGTCAGCAGGCAGTGTGTGAACCACAGGGTTGTGTATGTCCGACAGAAAGGACCGCCTACCTCGGCTGACTCCAGGTCCTTGTTGTAGGCCTTGGGTGGGAACCTCATTGCCTGCAGACACACATCAAAGCCAAATTAGCTTCAACCACCTCACACATTTACATTTAGTCATTTAGCAGACGCTCTTATCCAGAGCGACTTACAGTAAGTACAGGGACATTCCCCCCGAGGCAAGTAGGGTGAAGTGCCTTGCCCAGGGACACAACTTCATTTTGGCACGGCCAGGAATCGAACCAGCAACCTTCTGATTGGTAGGCCGATTCCCTAACCGCTCAGCCATCTGACCCCCCAGACACAACGTCCACACACAACCAGCCTCCAGCAACAGCTTCCGGCGTGTTCCTAACCTTGACAGACATGTTGTGGATGTCCAGGCAGAAGGAGATCCTCTGGTGGAAGGCAAGCTGGGGCTCCCTGGTTCCGTAGATGTCCATGGTCTCCTTGGACTGGACGTAGCCCTTCTCGTGGTTGATGCTGGCCTCGATCACCCCGTCACGGATCGCCTGGGGGAGGGGGGCACACCGGGGAGGGGTGAGGAGCGCTGAGGGGAGGATGCTGAGGTAACACTAGGGGTAGTTACCCCAGGAAGCTGAAGTAAAACCAGGGGTAGTTACCCCAGGAAGCTGAGGTAATACCAGGAGTAGTTACTAGGGGTGGGAATGTTTTGGTACCTCACGATGCTATTTGAATCGATTCTTGGGGTCACAATCAATTTTCGATTCAATATATGCTTACATTTGATTCCGGTTTGCCGTTTAGTGTTACTTGACAGGCAGTTGTGTTTTTGTTGTTGTTTTTTTTACATTTGTGAATCGATGTGAATAGCTAGAAGATTGAATCGCAATTCATATGTGATATGTGATTTCCCTCCCACCCACCCCTAGTAGTTACCCCAAGAAGCTGAGGTAATACTAGGGGTAGTTACCCCAGGAAGCTGAGGTAAAACCAGGGGTAGTTACCCCAGGAAGCTGAGGTAATACCAGGGGTAGTTACCCCAGGATGCTGAGGTAATACCAGGGGTAGTTACCCCAGGAAGCTGAGGTAATACCAGGGGTAGTTACCCCAGGATGCTGAGGTAATACCAGGGGTAGTTACCCCAGGAAGCTGAGGTAAAACCAAGGGTAGTTACTCCAGGAAGCTAGGCAGACAGGAAGCAGGAAGTAGGGTGTGTAAGCTATGAGCTTCCTCTTTGTGGAAGATGACTCCTACCTTGGCCACGATGAACTCTGCGTCCTCCGGGCTGTCCAGCTGCAGCTTCTGAGCGATGTCGGCCAGGGAGATGCGGGAGTAGGACAGGCTGATCATACGGACTCCTGCAGAAACATGGCTCCCTGTCAGAGCTCTGGGACCCAACACTGATGCACTGAACCACTGTTTAGCAGACTGTGGAGGTGCATATCCTGACCTGTCATTTTTAAGATACATTTATGGCATTTTCATTCCTTATTGGACAGTACGGTTCAAGATAGACAGGAGAGGGAGGGAGGGAGGGAGGGAGGGAGGGAGACATGCAGCAGACGGCCCAGGCTGGATTCGAACCCGGGCCTCAGGTAAGTGGCCCAGGTCTGACCTGTCTTGATGACGTTGTGTCTCAGGCGGATGATCAGTGTGTAGGTGCCGTCCGCCTGGAACTTCTCTCCAAACTGGTCCAGAGCCTGGTTGAACTTGGCCAGGTTACCGGTTCGCACGGCTGTAGGACAACACAACAGGTGTGAGCAGGCGAGTTCAGGTGTGTGCAGGTGAGTTCAGGTGTGTGTAGGTGAGTTCAGGTGTGAGCAGGTGTACCCTGAGTGAGCAGGAAGTAAGGCATGAGGGATCTCTTGAGGGAGGGCTGTCTGAACTGCAGTCTGTCTGGAATCTCCCCCAGCAGCAGCTCCACAACGATCAACAGCTTGTGAACCTGGGCACAGGGGGAGAGGGAGAGTAGGGATGGGTGTAGTTTGGTTGTATTTCACACGACAAAATGACAACGCCACTTGTAATGCGTGTAAAAAAAGTCTATTTCGTCGAAGGGAGGAAATACAACAAATATGAAGAAGCATTTGAACACACAGCATGGAATGAAGTTACCGGAACGTCATGTGTTCGATGCATGCAGCAGCGCAGCTAACATTCGCGCTTCATCTCTAACTATTTAAGGTAGAGCTAAACTGCTCAAAAGTGATCACAACCACTTGTCACTGTATGAAGCAATTTGCCTTTATTGTGTGTAGTCGATCCAAGTTATCTTCTGTCCCATCGTTTGAAGCATACATTTTAGCTCCGGCATTCGTCTCCCATTATTGATCACTTCACTTATCAGAGGGCGTGTGTTATCAGAAAACGTTCGCGTTGTCGTGTTAATCCATTATTAAACTGAGCATATTGATTTTTAATCCATTATTAAACTTCGAATTGTAATTGTTTAACAGAATGGCCGATGTTTGACACTGTCATATTATATGATTTGACCTTGGCTGAAAATGGAAGATTCTATATCTAAGCTAGCGTAGCTAATAGAAGTGTAGAAGAGCAACGGAATGTGTATGTATACATACTGTATATGGTGTGCAGCATTATAGAAAATTATATAAAAGAAAATTAATGTAAATAAACCCGTTTGTGCTCTTCCCCCCCCCCCCTGCCCAATAAGAATCGATAAGGAATCGAATCGATAAGCAGGAATTGATAAGGAATCGGAATTGTCCTTAAGGGAGAGAGAAGAGAACATGCAGATGTTCATCTGGACCAGTCTGTGTGCATGTGTTTTGGTGTGTGGGCTGAGAAAGCTTGTGAGTGTGTGTGTACTAACGGTCTGTTTGAAGCCCACAGCTGTGTGTTGGGGAGCCTTCCTCAGAGCGTTGGTGAGCGTGCGTCTGGCCTCAGTGTATTCCAGCTGGATGGCCTTGATACGCCCTGGACACGACACAACACGACAGGTCAAACACAACTCAGATATATATATATTGTATACTGTATAGTATATATACTCACTCCCTCACAATCCCTTCTTCTCACACTCCCTTACCCACAAACACACACCCACTCCCCAGTCATGCTGCGTTCCTCCTGGGCTCCTGGCCAGGAGCTCCTGTGCTCACCTGTGTAGTAGAGATAGCGGGCCCACTCGTTGTTGTTGGCCAGCTCCGGGAACACAGACTTGGACACCAGCTTCTCGGCCTGGTCGTACAGGTTGAACTGCAGGTAATTCCTGAGCAGCAAGTTCAGCAGGGTGGCCTGGCCGTCTGCATCGTGCCGCAGGGTCGCTGTGCGCAGCCGCGTGTGGAGGAAGCTGGGGGGGGGGGGCACAGGTCAGACCTCACTGTGTGTGTGTGAGGGGGGGCACAGGTCAGACCTCACTGTGTGTGTGTGAGGGGGGGCACAGGTCAGACCTCACTGTGTGTGTGTGAGGGGGGGCACAGGTCAGACCTCACTGTGTGTGTGTGTGTGTGTGGGGGGGGGGGAGGGCACAGGTCAGACCTCACTGTGTGTGTGTGAGGGGGGGCACAGGTCAGACCTCACTGTGTGTGTGTGTGTGTGGGGGGGGGGAGGGCACAGGTCAGACCTCACTGTGTGTGTGTGAGGGGGGGCACAGGTCAGACCTCACTGTGTGTGGGGGGGGGGAGGAGACCTCGCTGTGTGTGTGTGAGGGGGGGGGAGGAGACCTCGCTGTGTGTGTGTGAGGGGGGGGCACAGGTCAGACCTCAGTGTGTGTGGGGGGGGGAGGAGGAGACCTCGCTGTGTGTGTGTGTGAGGGGGGGGCACAGGTCAGACCTCACTGTGTGTGTGTGAGGGGGGGGAGGAGACCTCGCTGTGTGTGTGTGTGTGAGGGGGGGGCACAGGTCAGACCTCACTGTGTGTGTGTGTGTGTGAGGGGGAGAGCAGGTGTGTGTTACCTGCGTATGGTGTCCAGCTGGTTGAGGAACTCGTAGACTCGGGCGTGGTAGTAGTAACACTTGGCGGCCACCAGGTCCAGGGCGCGGCGGTTCTGGGAGCCCATCTTCTGCAGCAGGTCGTCTGACACCTTCTGGGCCTGGCAGAGACACAACACCAGGGGTCAACACCAGGGGTCAACACCAGGGGTCAACACCACCAGGGGTCAACACCAGGGGTCAACACCAGGGGTCAACACCAGGGGTCAACACCAGGGGTCAACACCAGGGGTCAACACCAGGGGTCAACACCAGGGGTCAACACCAGGGGTCAACACTCACTCCCAGGGAGGAAGGCAGGGATGTGGGCTTATGCTGGGCAGAGAGGGGAAGGCAGCACGTACGCATGAGAGACAGAGTGAGAAGGGGGGGAGGAGAGACAGAGAGGGGAGGGAGACAGGGGAGAGAGAGAAGGGGGGCAGAGAGACAGAGAAGGGGGGAGAGAGAAGGAGGGAGAGAGAAGGGGGGAGAGAGAAGGGGGGAGAGAGAAGGGGGAGGGGGACAGAGGGGGGGAGAGGGGGAGAGAGAGGGAGCAGTGAACATGCATTCCAGATGTATGATTGTCAAAAGCCAAACTGACAATTACACCCTGTGCTTCCAAGATAAACACACACCCACCCCCATAAAAAATGTCAGAAATGTATAAACTCGCTCTGGATAAGAGCGTCTGCTAAATTACTAAATGTAAACAAAGACAGCCGGAGGGCCGTATTCCACCTCTGTGTAGCGCTTGTTGTTGGTGAGGTACACCACTAGAAGGAGCTGCAGGTAGGCCTCCACCTCGGGGATGAGAGGGGTGGAGGCGGCCTTCCCTGTCCGGGGCCGGAACTGCACATCTCCCTCCGTGTCCATGGGCTGGAGGAACAGCATACACAGGATGTTCACCACACACACAGGAGCGGAAATCTGATATCAACTTAGGGGGGCACAATGACGGTGACATTTTCTCAAGAGCAGTTCCTGGGCCCAACACATCAGAAGTGGTGCTACTACACAGACTACGTTAAACTTAAAAAATGCTTTATTATGTGTCTATAATCAGCACAAGTGATTTATTCGGGGAGACAAATTGCATTTTCCCCAGGATTAAGGGGGTTGTGGATCCCCCATCAACTCTGGAGTTCCAATCCCCACTGGCCAACCCCCCCTGCTCCATCTGTTCCCCCTGCTGCTGCTGCAGACAGACAGACAGACGTGTGGTGTGTTACCTCCTCCAGGAACCCGAGAAGGAAGTCCTTGCCGGCGGCGTTGGCGGTGTAGAAGCCGGTGACGGCCTTGTGGAGCACGTTGGGGTTGAGACGGCGGCTGGTGGAGGGCAGGGCACGTAGCGCCCGCAGCACGAAGCGAGGCTCCTTACCGGACACAGCCTTCTCGATCTGCTTCACGTGCTCCTTGATGTCTGCCAGGGTATCCGGGAGTAAAGGGAGCGTTAAGGGAGCACGTACAAACACATTTTATTCACGGAAATTATTTTGCAGTATGATACATGCATAGTACACACAGGCACACTAGCAAATATACCGCGGATAAATGAACTCGGCTTCAAAGTAGATGCAAAGCAAACTGTTACTACGCAAAGCACGTTGAAGGATTGGTCTAACGCTTTCATGCACTTACTATATGCACTTTTTG